>NW_015634017.1:322107-328638 GCF_001515625.1 Sinocyclocheilus rhinocerous | reverse complement strand
TGTTTTCTTTTTATTTATTATACAATTAACAAAAGCAAAAAAGGCCTCTAACAATAGCTTGCTCTATTCTTTTTCTATTCTATCTGTTTTCTTTTTATTTATTATACAATAAAATTAAAAAAAACTTGCTGCGTGTACTACGTTAAGCTGAGACTTGTTATAGCACTTGTATATCATTGCTCTTTTGTTGATTTTGACTCCTTGTATTGTCCTCATTTGTAAGTTGCTTTGGATAAAACATCTGCTAAATGACTAAATGTAATGTAAATGTAAAAAACACTAGAGCATTGCATTGTGGGATACAGTATCCAGTGCAATGGGATCTGTTGTGTACTACACTTTTTGACAAATACACTTGGTATTCTGTGCAAACTGACAATTTCCATTCGGTGCTCAGCATGCATGCTACAGAAATAGTATGCATAGTATGCATGCTTTTTGAAGTCTTTCTTAACATTGTATGAATACATTTTTGTCAGCAGCGATGTATCAAATCGATCTAACTGACAAGACATTTACATTTTACAAAACATTTCCATTTCAAATAAATGCTGTTCCTTTGAACCTTCTCTTCAACAATTATCCTAATGTATCATGATAATAATTGATCATTATTAAGAAGAATAAATGTTTCTTGAGCAGCAAATATTCATATTAGAATGATTTCTGAAGGATCATGTGATTTTGAAAATGTAATCAAATGTACTGAAA
Source organism: Sinocyclocheilus rhinocerous (assembly GCF_001515625.1). Lineage (NCBI taxonomy): Eukaryota > Metazoa > Chordata > Actinopteri > Cypriniformes > Cyprinidae > Sinocyclocheilus > Sinocyclocheilus rhinocerous. The sequence continues at coordinate 327,927 of NW_015634017.1, read as the reverse complement.
TACAAAAGTTACTTTAAAATTTAAATTTTACAATATTAGTGCGTTTACTGTATTTTTAGTCAAATATGCATAGCCTAGCAAAAATCTTACTGACCCAAATGTTTGAACAGTAGTGTACATATTTGTTATTTGTAATATCACAAATAGTCCACTTTCTGTGAGATAATGGTATAAGTTGCAATTAATATCATTATATGGATTTTTTAAGTAAATAATTGGTAAAAAAAACAATTCTGAAATGAATTTGTTAAATCAGATTTTCTGTATGTGTGTTCGGTTAATTATGATAAACCTGAAATATTGCAAATATTGAAACGGAGCCCATGTTCCTGCATAATGCTCTAAAATACACTAATAATCTGAAACACAAAAGTTACTTTAAATTCTAATAATAGGTCACAATATTACTGTTTTTACTGTATTTCTAATCAAATACAAAAATCTTACTGACCCCAGACTTTTAAATGGTAGTGTACGTATCGGTTAATAGCCCACTTTCCTTAAATATAGCAGTATAAGTTGTATTTAATAGCATTATATGGATTTATATATATATATATATATAATTGGTAAAAACTAAATTCCGAAATGAATCAGTTAGATCAGATTTTCTTGTGTTTGGTTAATTATGATAAACTTGAAATATTGCAAATATTGAAACAGAGCCCATTTCCTGCATAATGCTCTAAAATACACTAATAATCTGAAACACAAAAGTTACTTTAAATTCTAATAATAGTTTACAATATTACTGTTTTTACTGTATTTTTGATCAAATACAAAAATGAAAATCTTACTGACCCCAGACTTTTGAACGGTAGTGTACGTATCGGTAAATAGTATACTTTCGTTAAATATAGCCGTAGAAGTTGTATTTAATAGCATTATATGGATATTTTTTTTTAAATAATTTTGTTTTAAATAATTGGTAAAAACTCAATTCCGAAATGAATCAGTTAGATCAGTTTTTCTTGTGTTCGGTCAATTATGATAAACCTGAAATATTGCAAATATTGAAACGGAGCCCATGCTCCGGCATAACGCTCTAAAACACACTAATAATGGAGTTCTTCAGGTGCTGTGGATCTGCATACACTGCGGCCGCCTCTTAAGTTGTGATGGACCCAGGGTGATACAATCATGCTCCATTGGTTATCAACTTAATTAATGTTGACCCGATGTCTTTGAACGTCTCAGTGCTACAGGTCTCAGGCCAAATATAATTTCTACCCTGGACAAAGTGCTTCGCTCGGGGTCCTCGAGTGCAATCTGAAGGATCCTCAGCTTCACTAAACTTCTCTCTCAGACTCGACTCATTTCAGATGCATGTGGGGCGGACTTGGGGGACGACGGATGAAAAATCAAATTGCATGCACCAAATAAGTGCTTGCTGGAGAATTAAAATGTAGTAATTATAAAACATACCACCGGGCTGCGATGCATGAGCTGAAGAAGAATTAGTCATGCAGGGGCAGTAGTAAAATATCTCGTGGCAATGAGGTACTCGGTGTGCAAGAGGCATAATTTACATGGCGGCCTATTATTGTTATTGTTTTGGCATGAGGGCCGTTTTTGAGCACGTCCTCAACCCTCTCGGCTCCAGCAAGGTCAGCGTTCGCTCTCACCCTCCGTCTTTGGGCCGTCGCGGAGGAAACTAGCACTGTGTTGCAGATGGCCAAAGCCAGAAAAAAGTCCAGGTAGGGCCCGGTCTGGATGCTCGCCACCTGACGCTCCACCTCCAGCATCAGCTTCCTGTCTGGAACCACCACGTTTCCTGTTGGAGGAAGTACGGCTGCGATTATATCATGCACAACAAGACCATGCGGTTTGTTTCCATAGGTGGAAAATCGTACAACATCGTACGACAACAAAAGGCGCGACGTCACGCGAAGAGGCAGCGGGGCGCGAGACGATCTGTACAGTAGCAGTAGCCCATGTTTAATGCACCCCGGCGGCCCCATATGTCAACAGATCCAAACCCAGCGGATCCGAGCCAGCATCGCTGTGCTCATAAATGAACCCAAACTGCTCGGCCATCTGCGGGGCAGACCGTGAGCATGCAGGAGAATGGGTCAGGGGCGAGACGTCAGAAATGACACATTTCGGCTTTATTCAGATTTAATATGCTGTCATTTACAATATTTGATTATTTTATGGGTTGGGCATCTGAGAGGGTGGCAAAATGCAAAATGAGCTTCTCTTTTATCTACTGAATTGCCATTACACTGCAAAAAAATGGTTTTCTTACTTAGTATTTCTGTTTTATTTTTGTTTAAACATTCTAAAATCAAGATATTAAGTCTTGTTTTCTGAAAAAAAATGTATCAATTTTTTTTTTTCGTTTTTGCATAAAACAAGAATAAACATTTGCCAATGGGGTAAGAAAAATAAACTTAACTCAAAGGGAAAGCAATATTATTTTTCTTACCCCATTGGAAGATATTTTTCTTGTTTTAAGCAAAAACTAACAACATTTTTCAGAAAACAAGATTTAAAGGGATAGTTCACCCAAAAATGAAAACTCTTGTCATCATTTACTCACACTCATGTTTTTCCAAACCTGTACCTTCTTTATTCTGTTAAACACATATGAAGATATTTTGAAGAATTTTGGTAAGAGCTGGCGGTAGCCATTGACTTCAATAGTATGGAAGCAAATATTATGGAAGTCAGTGACTACCGTCAACTGTTTGGTTACCAACATTCTTCAAAATATCTTCTTTTGCGTTTAACGAAGAATGAAATTCATACAGGTTTGGAACGACATATAAATTATGTAAATGATGAATTTTAATTTTTGGTTGAACTATCCCTTTAATATCTTGCTTCTCAAGTAAATGCATCTTGATTTAAGAATGTTTAGATATCTGTAATGGAAAACAAGACAAAAATAGTGAACAAAATAATTTTCAAAATGTCCAGTCAATCTTGCAACCCAGGCTCACTGAAAATACATGACTCTGCCTACATTTCTCAAACCTGAAATACATTGTTCTGGGTACATTTCGCATCGCTTTTTAGGTGACACGACCACAGGAGTCGCTGTAAGCGATACATTTTTTTTCTCCATTGCAGATTAATTAAACAGACCAGTGCCTGTGGGTACAATTTTGCTAAATTATATTTTGTTGCTTGTAGTACAGCAGTTTGGAAGTGAAAGTCTGACACTAAAAAGTGTGTTCTGTTTTGTCTAAAAGGGACAATTTACCCAAAAATGATATTTCTGTCACCTTTTGCTCACCCTCAAGTTTTTCCAAACCTGAATTAATTAATTTCTTCTGTTGAACACAAAAGAAGATATTTTGGAGAATGTTATTAACCAAAACGTTGACGGTAGCCATCGACTTCCATACTATTTTTTCCCCTACTATGGAAGTCAATGGCTACCGTCAACTGTTTGTTTACTAACATTCTTCAAAATATCTGTTATATTGGTTAATGCAAATATCACAGCAGTTCAGAAATTCAATCTCTGCTGTATCAGGTGCGCTACCGAGCAAGTTTACTAAATTAGAAAAGCCTTACATACACTGGTTACAGTATGTACTGTAAACATCAAAATGTAATTGTTTACAAATCATGCACTATGGTAAAGATGTTTTGAGGTCATAACATACTATCGTGCAAGGAACTGTGTAAAATAAGTAATCGATAATCATAATTTGTGTGAACAGTTGTTGGTGTTTTACTGCCACTAGTGTTCATTTCAGCTGGAAACTGCAGTGAATTGAACACATAAGCGCGTTTTTTGGAGTTTGCAAAAATTTAGGTAGAGTCACATTTTTCCAATGAGCCTGAAAGAGACTTTTCTTTCAAAACAAATCATCCTGAATTCCCAACCTTCACCCCGAACACACAGATATCAGCGTCTTCTGATCTATGTTCTCACCAGAGGACTGCTGAAGGCCATGCCACTTTGGGCTCCTGCTGCCACTTTTGATCTGCGCCGACTGGCAGCTGTGACTTGAGTGTTGGCGTGATTTTTGTCCCCTGTGTGGATGTCCTGTAATTCCTCCAGAGGGAAGAGCGGAGGAAGCTTTGTCTGTTGGTAGACAGTGACCTCCTCCTCTTCATTTGCTCCACTGAGAGCAGCTGAGGAACGCCATCCTTATTATTCCTTAAGCTAATTATACCAATTTACAGCAAACTAAAGAAAATATTTATTTAAAAATAAATAAATGAATAAAAAATTAATTAATTTGAAAAACTTTTTAAAAATTAAAAGTTTGGGGCCAGATTTACTAAACAGGGCAAATTAGCGTTAGAGCGCCGTAAATGCGCCGATGGGAGGGGAAAATTCTGCGTGTGATTTACTAACAATGCGCTCATTAAAGAACACAGACATAGCCAGATCATTTCCATAATGACCAGCGTAATCTACCAAGAGCAGTGCAAATTACCGCCTGCTTTAAGACATGCTTTTTTGGGGGCGTTAAATAATGGCGCAAATATCAATAATTTGACGAGCGCAAACGTTAGTAAATCGTGTTGCGTGATTTATTTTAATACTCTGCCCCCATAAATTTTGTGTCTGAAAGGGAAACTCCTACAGTTGCATATTCAATAAGGTCAGGCGCAAAAAAAAAAAAAACTGTGTCCAAGCCTTTTCAGCGCTAATTCTTCACTGCGCATTTTTAGTAAATCCTGACAGTACCATTTTAACGCCAAAAGACGGTTTGCGCCGGCGCAAGCTGTTAGTAAATCTGGCCCCTGAATTCAAAATTATTTAAATTTCAAAAATTGTTACATTTTTGCTTCAAAAAGCAAAATTGTAATAAATCAAAAAAAAATTTAATAGATAAATACTGCAGAACAAATTTAAAATATTTAAAAGCTTATATAATAATAATCAGCACTGAGATAATCTTTCCAACCGCACCTTTCTCCTCATGACAGTATTCAGTCCCCATGATGGAGCAGTGCCTAAACACCATCTTGTTTTCTGTGAGCGTCCCTGTCTTATCCGGGAAGACGTACTGGATCTGTCCCAAGTCCTCAGTGATGTTCAAAGCACGACACTGGACCCAACTGTCCAGCTCCTCGTGGTACAGTTCCACATCCTGAGTGATGAAGAAGATCTGCCCCATCTTCACCAGCTCAATGGACACGTACAGTGAAACAGGGATCATCACCTAGAGAGAAAGTCCTGGAAATATTAGTGTTAGGAGTCAGATAAACATCTGCAGTCTTCGTCACTTTCCATTAACGGGTTACAATATAAAGCTTTTTCTTGATCAACAAACGGGCCGTGAAAAGAGGTGCTTAACCTTCAGGAAAGGTGCAACTAAATATTAGAATATTATTTCACCTCAGAAGGCGAAACTAAATATTATATAAACAATTTTTTTTTTAGGTTAGCTGTTTTTGCTATTTTAATAAAATTTTGGACATCTAAATACAAGTTTAAAATTATATACTGTATGTGAGATGTAATGTAAATAAATAAATAAATAATTATGTCAGTGTTGCAAACGTAGATGTCAAAATTAAGATGTCACTTAGTTGGAGCCTGCCTTTACAATACAAAAAAAATACAAAAGCCTTACAATACAAAAAAAATTGTAATGCACAAAAACCATGTGCTAACAACAAAAACATTTCGTAATGCGCAAAAACCATGTGCTAACAACACAAACATTTCATAATGCGCAAAAACCATGTGCTAACAACAAAAACATTTCGTAATGCGCAAAAGCCATGTGCTAACAACAAAAAAATTTCGTAATGCACAAAAACCATGTGCTAACAACAAAAACATTTCATAATGCGCAAAAACCATTTGCTAACAACAAAAAAATGTCGTAATGCGCAAAAACCATT
>NW_015634017.1:314359-322097 GCF_001515625.1 Sinocyclocheilus rhinocerous | reverse complement strand
TAATGCGCAAAAACCATGTGCTAACAACAAAAAAATTCTAATGCGCAAAAACCATGTGCTAACAACAAAAAAATTGTAATGCGCAAAAACCATGTGCTAACAACAACACAATTTTGTGATGCGCAAAAACCATGTGCTAACAACAAAACATTTTCGTAATGCGCAAAAACCATGTGCTAACAACAAAAAAAATTGTAATGCACAAAAACCGTGTGCTAACATGGTTTTGTGGAAAAATATGGAACATGTTTTATAATAAATAAATAGATAAATAAAAATAGTACTACAATAATGTGAATATCAAAATTCTGAAATTGTTATATGATTTTTGTCATTTTATGCAGTCAAAATGCCCAAGGTCTCTGAGGTGGGACAGGCCGAAAATCAATATTTATAGGGATATTTCACCCCAAAATGAAAATGTTGTCATCATTTATTCACCCTCGGGTTGTTCCAAACCTGTATGAATTTCTTTCTTCTGCTGAACACATATTGTTAGTAAGAACGTGGGTAACCAAACAGTTGTTGGCACCCATTGACTTCCACAGTAAAGTTAGAAGTGAGAAAGTGATGGAAAAGTTAAATTTTTGAGTGAACTATCCCTTTAGGCTAAATGGAGAAATGAAGTTTAAAACTAGTTACATTGTACGCTATGATACATTTATGTCATCTTACCCTTTCGGTGAAACGTGGCCATTACTTTCACTTAAACCTGCTTAACATAAGCCTTGCGAGTGACAGATTGTGTACCTGTAGTAAGATGATCATGGTGAAGAACATGTAAAATCCCGCTAGGGCTGAAGGAGTGTAATTGCCATTACTGTCAAGGACGATGTATGAGGGCATGCTGGTAAAAGTTTCCAACCAGATCGCATGGCCTGTGAGAAAGAGACATTTACATTCATTAATGACACTGCTTTTGACAGTACTGTATTTCAATATAGATATTCCAATAAAGCATCATTGAACTCGAAGCACAGAGAAAGAGAGAGCGAGATTAATCATTGCTTTCATAAGAGACTGGCGTGTGAGCGAGCTATTCTGGGCGTCTGTAGTGTCCTTTTTTGCTCACGCCTTACAGAAGGAAAAGAGAGCGTGAGGATTGTGTGAGGTCGTAACAGCACTTTATTCTTTATCTCTGTATGATGAAGAACAGACACCGAGCCGAGCCGTTCAGAGCTCAGAATCAGAGTGTCATTTTGCAGCTTGCATGTTGCAAGTAATCATTACTCCGGTCTTCAGTGTCACACGATCCTTCAGAAACCACTTCATATTATTTTTTTGTGGAAACTGATCAATTTTTTCAGGATTCTTTGAGAAATAGCAAGTTCAAATGTTTATAAATGTCTTTTCTGACACTTTTAGATCAACTTAATTCATCCTTGCTGAATACAAATATAGAACTTTACTTTATTATTAAGGTTTTTAGGATATTTTTAGGACATTAACATGTAATTTTAATGCATAACCTAATCGTTTAACACAATGGCTTATAGCAAAGTACCACGGTATGCTAGTACTACAGTACTTTTTAAGGGATATTATTATAGTGCACTCAGAAAAAAGGTACAAAAGTTGTGGCGGTACTCTTTAAAAAAATACAAATATGAACCATTTAGGTACTAATATGTACTTTTAAAGGGATAGGTCACCCAAAAATGAAAATTCTGTTATCATTTGCTCACCCAAATGTCTTTCTTCCGTTCAACACAATAGAAGATATTTTGAAGAATGTTGGTGAGCAAACAACTGATGGTAGCCATTGACTTCCATAGTATTTTTTTTCCATACTATGGAAGTCAATGGCTACCGTCAACTGTCCAGTTGCCAGCATTCTTCAAAATATCTTCTTTTGTGTTCAACAGAAGAAAGAAACTCTTGCAGGTTTGGAATAACTTGAGGGTGAGCAAATGATGACAGAATTTTCATTTTTTTGGGGTGAACTGTCCCTTTAAGGTATTAATATGCACCCTTCAGAGATAGGTACAAAGGTGTACTGCAATGTTACAAATGAGTACAATGTTACAAATGATTAATTACTTTGATAAAAACAATAATTATGTTTAAATAACGTGCATCTCCACAAAATAATGACATGTATGTAATGTAGTATATGTAGTGTATTTTAGTGCATCCCATGTGAGCACACAGTACTGTGGAGTGTCATAAGGGTCAATTTTTCGAAATTGAGATGTATACATCATCTGAAAGCTGAATAAATAATATTTCCATTGATGTATGGTTTGTTAGGATAGGACAATATTTGGCTGAGATACAATCTGGAATCTGAGGGTGCAAAAAAATCAAAATATTGAGAAAATCATCTTTAAATCTGTCCAAATTAAGTTCTTAGCAATGCATATTACTAATAAAAAAATTATTTTTGATATATTTACAGTAGAACATTTACAAAATATCTTCATGGAACATGATCTTTACTTAACATCCTAATGATTTTTGGCATAAAAGAAAAATTAATAATTTTGACCCATACAATGTATTGTTGGCTATTGCTACAAATATACCCCAGCGACTTAAGACTGCTTTTGTGCTCCAGGGTCACAAATGTGGTGATGAAATGTAGCTGCACACACCACTATTCCAGAATCAGAGCTTGTATGTTAAAGTAAAGCACTTTGTGCTCAGCGTGTAGTGCGTCTTGAATTATCGAGGGGCTTGTTCCCCGTACTGTACCCAGGGCTCCGATGAGACACATGAAAAATAGAAGAACCACGCAGAAGAGCACATCCATATTCATCTTCCTCTCGATCTTGCTGCGTTTGTACCTGGGCCCGCTGTTGTTTAACATGGATTTGGTCTCGTGTCCTGCAATGAATAAATCATGGCGTAAAAACAAGAACATTTGTAAAATAGCAACGGTCATTCATAAGCCATGCCATGTGTATAATTTATCAAGAGAGAAACAGTGGGCTACAGAAAACTTCAACTGCCATCTGTGTGCGATATAATGCGTCTATTATCATCAACTAAGCCGTCGCGTGATCGTGAGCGATAATGGGAGAGCGTTCTAGTTTGTTGTGTCGCTTCCGGTGGAAATGGGATGTTAAAGACTTAAAACAGAGTCTGGCGGTACAGTATAGCATGGTCTTATTGCACTATTAGATGTTACAGTCACAGTATATTAGGCTCTATCATTACAAATGAGGATCAGGGATGATGAATGAAAATGTACATTGTGAGTCATAAAAACAAAACTGCTTGCAGATGACATATGGGGAAACTAAATAAAAGAATTGGAAAGAAATTAAGAAAGTCAAATAAAATTCAGAAATTTTTGTTTTTGAAAGAAGTGCTCACCATGGCTGCATTGATTGATTGATTGATTAAACTTATGTTAGCTATTTGATCTAAAACAAAGTAAGAACAGTAATATGGTGAAATATTATTACAATTCAGACAAACTGTTTTCTATTTTAATATATTGTAAAATGTAATTTATTCCTGTGATCAAAGCTGAATTTTCAGCATCATTACTCCAGTCTTCAGAGTCACATGATCTTCAAAAATCACTTAATATTATTTTTTTGTGGAAACAGACTTTGGTAAAACTTGTTCACCAAGTTTTACCAAAGGTTAACTTTGATAAATAGAAAGTTCAAAACAGAATTTATTAAATAGAAATCTTTTGAACAACATAAATGTATTTTCTGTCACGTTTAGATCAACTTAATGCATCCTTGCTGAATAAAAATATAGAACTTTACTTTATTATTAAGGTTTTTAGGAACATTTTTAGGATATTTACAAGTAATTTTAACACAACCTAATCGTTTAGCACAATGGCTTATATCAAAATACCATGGTATGCTAGTACTACAGTACTTTTTAAGGGATATTACTATAGTACACTCACAGAAAAAAGGTACAAAAGCTGTCACTGTGTCGGTGCCCTTTCAAAACAAACCATTTAGGTACCATCATCCAAAAATGAAAATTATGTCATCATTTGCTCACTCTCAAGGTTTTCCAAACCTGCAAGAGTTTCTTTCTTCCGAAAACAAAAGAACATATTTTGAAGAATGTTGGTGAGCAAACAACTGACGGTAGCCATTGACTTCCATAGTATTTTTTTTCCCATACTATGGAAGTCAATGGCTACCGTCAACTGTCTGGTCGCCAACATTCTTCAAAATATCTTCTTTTGTGTTCAACAGTAGATAGAAACTCTTGCAGGTTTGGAACAATAAGGTACAAAGTTGTGCATTTTGAAAAGTGCCTTGAGTATAACGTTTCAAATGATTCATTATTTTGATAAAAAACATGAATTATGTTTAAATGATGTGCATCTCCACAAAATGCTGACATGCATGTAATGTACTATGTGTAGTGTATTTTAATGCATCCCATGTGAGCACACAGTACTGTGGAGTGTCAAATGTGGTGATGAAATGTATTCCAGCTGCATCATTAGTATTTCTCACCGTGCAACCTAATCGTTTAGCACAATGGCTTATATCAAAATACCATGGTATGCTAGTACTACAGTACTTTTTAAGGGATATTACTATAGTACACAGACAGAAAAAAGGTACAAAAGCTGTCACTGTGTCGGTGCCCTTTCAAAACAAACCATTTAGGTACCATCATCCAAAAATGAAAATTATGTCATCATTTGCTCACTCTCAAGGTTTTCCAAACCTGCAAGAGTTTCTTTCTTCCGAAAACAAAAGAAGATATTTTGAAGAATGTTGGTGAGCAAACAACTGACGGCAGCCATTGACTTCCATAGTATTTTTTTTCCCATACTATGGAAGTCTATGGCTACCGTCAACTGTCTGGTCGCCAACATTCTTCAAAATATCTTCTTTTGTGTTCAACAGTAGATAGAAACTCTTGCAGGTTTGGAACAATAAGGTACAAAGTTGTGCATTTTGAAAAGTGCCTTGAGTATAACGTTTCAAATGATTCATTATTTTGATAAAAAACATGAATTATGTTTAAATGATGTGCATCTCCACAAAATGCTGACATGCATGTAATGTACTATGTGTAGTGTATTTTAATGCATCCCATGTGAGCACACAGTACTGTGGAGTGTCAAATGTGGTGATGAAATGTATTCCAGCTGCATCATTAGTATTTCTCACCGTGCAGTTCTCACTATCGATGCCGAAGCACCTTTCTCCTCTTATCAGGCCTCTCCCTGTGACATCAAACACAGCATCTTCCTTAGTCACCCAGACTAATTACCTCAGTGTGCCACGTGAGGAACGGGCCCGTCTTTGAATGGAGGAGCAGGATAAGAGCTTTATAATGCTTGGGAACATCAGAATCATCTCTCAGCGTGATAACCCAGTTAATATGGCTGCAACGGGACAAAAAAAGGGGCCAAATCTGTTTTCCAGCCTACTTCATGTGTGGATGTGTGGGGAAACTTCGCAACAGAGATTTAAAGGAATAGTTCTCCCCAAAAAATAAAAATTGGCTGAAAATTGACTCACCCTCAGGCCATCCAAGATGTAGATGAGTTTGCTTCTTCATCAGATTTGGAGAAATGTAGCATTGCATCACTTGCTCACCATTGGATGCTCTGCAGTGAATGGGTGCCGTCAGAATGAGAGCTGATAAAAACATCACAATAATCAATCAACATCTTGTGAAATGAAAAGCTGCGTGTTTGTAAGGAACAAATCCATCATCAAGGCGTTTTTATTTCGCTTCAGTCCATCTCCTGTTGTCTCTCAAATCAAAATCCACCAGCATATTTGTTTAGAGCTGTTTTGGCTTGTAAACGGTGCTTGATCTGTGCAAATTTCTCTCCTGATTCAGACCAGACAATTTTTTTTAACTGGAGGAAGCGTTATTATAGATTATGAACTCACATTTTAGCAACAGTTTGAAGTTAAAGGACTAGTTCGCCCAAAAATGAAAATTTTGTCATTATTTAATCCCCATAAAGCTGGTCCAAACCTGTACAAGTTTCTTTAGTCTGTTGAACACAAAAGATGATATTTTGAAGAATGTTGGTGACCAAAGAGTTGACGGCAGCCATTGACTTCCACAGTATTTTTTTGCCACACTATGTAAGGCAAATATGTACATGTCAATGGTTACCATCAACTGTTTAGTTCCACATTCTTTAAAATATATATTTTTTCCGTTCTACAGAAGAAAAAACACATACAGGTTTAGAACGACACGAGGATGATATGATGACAGAATTTAGATTTTTGGGCAAACTGACACTTTAAAAATGTCTTATGATGGATTTGTTTTTTTAGAAACACAAAGCTTTTGTCTTCTCCAGATGTTAACTGATGGACTGGAGTGGTGTGGATTACTTGTGGATTATTGTGATGTTTTTATCAGCTGTTTGGACTCTCATTCTGACGGCACCCATTCACTGCAGAGCATCTGATACGTTTTCAGCAGATTTAAATTTTTTGGTGAACTGTTCCATTAATCCACTGATGCTGGTGTCCACTACTAAAACCCATTTGTAACCATTTAGGTAGATGCTACATCCATGACCTTTGACCCATTATTTTAGATGACTGTCCTCTTTAAATGTCGCGTTTATTATTTATAACAACATAAATTCAACATGGCTCATGAAAGTGCTCATACATCAGCCTCTGAAATATTTACCATGACTTTCTATTGCAATGGACAGATTGCACCTATCAGAAGAAAATTGGTAATGGTTATCTACTTGTTTTTAAGTAAAGAAGAAGCATGAACATGTTTTCCTTTGTGATGCATCAGAGGGTTTAAGCAGCTTCCCTGATTAACGAATGACAAAATGTGAAGGCCAAACAAATGCTGTTCATTGGTGTGGATCTGACAAAAGAGGCAGTCATGATGATGGAGTCGTGATGCAGTTAATTGTGCATGAAATTGAGTGATTTGAGTGAAATTGATTTGAGATACTCACACATAACCTTTGAACAGGTTGAGGTTGTTGTTGGGGTTTTCACACACTACAGAACTGTCAAATGTTTGAGGTTGAAATGGTTCACCCTGAAAGAGAAAAACATGAGAGGATGTTTTTTCCTCCTTCTGTATCCTCATTTTTCAAATTCTATGGTAATTTGAACGGACTAACGAGCATTGTCTAGCTAGTACTGCTGCTGACAGTGAAACTACACGTGGCAAACTGAGCAGTCGTCAACACATGAGCTGCAAAGACATCAACAAGTCTGTCCTGTACATGCTTTGTGTGTCACTCAGAATTGTATGACAGGTATGCAAGTGTTTGGGAGTTGTTAGGTATCTATTACACAATCAAAGAGTTATGCTTTATGAACTCTGTGATTCAGTAGATCTGTATAATGAAACACCTGTCAAAAACGAAGGTATAACAACATTAAAAGGTGGTGATTTAAAAAAATAAATAAATAAATAAAAACAAATTATATACACTATACTGCTCAGTAATTTTTTTTATTAATACCTTTTTTCAACATTACTCTATTCAGGATTCATTAAACTGATCATAAGTGTCAGTAAATACATTTATAATGTTACAAAATAGTTCTATTTAAAAAAAACGCTGTTCTTTTGAACTTTTTTTTGCATCAAAGAATCATGAAAAATCACGGTTTTGGCAAAAATATCAAGCAGCACAACTGGTCTCAACATTGATAATAATCAGAAATGTTTCTTGAGCATCATATTAGAATGATTTCTGAAGATCATGTGACACTGAAGACTGGAGTAATGATGCTGAAAATACAGCTGCGCATCACAGAAATAAATTACATTTAAAATATATTAA
>NW_015634017.1:309601-311473 GCF_001515625.1 Sinocyclocheilus rhinocerous | reverse complement strand
CAATTTTTTTTAACTGGAGGAAGCGTTATTATAGATTATGAACTCACATTTTAGCAACAGTTTGAAGTTAAAGGACTAGTTCGCCCAAAAATGAAAATTTTGTCATTATTTAATCCCCATAAAGCTGGTCCAAACCTGTACAAGTTTCTTTAGTCTGTTGAACACAAAAGATGATATTTTGAAGAATGTTGGTGACCAAAGAGTTGACGGCAGCCATTGACTTCCACAGTATTTTTTTGCCACACTATGTAAGGCAAATATGTACATGTCAATGGTTACCATCAACTGTTTAGTTCCACATTCTTTAAAATATATATTTTTTCCGTTCTACAGAAGAAAAAACACATACAGGTTTAGAACGACACGAGGATGATATGATGACAGAATTTAGATTTTTGGGCAAACTGACACTTTAAAAATGTCTTATGATGGATTTGTTTTTTTAGAAACACAAAGCTTTTGTCTTCTCCAGATGTTAACTGATGGACTGGAGTGGTGTGGATTACTTGTGGATTATTGTGATGTTTTTATCAGCTGTTTGGACTCTCATTCTGACGGCACCCATTCACTGCAGAGCATCTGATACGTTTTCAGCAGATTTAAATTTTTTGGTGAACTGTTCCATTAATCCACTGATGCTGGTGTCCACTACTAAAACCCATTTGTAACCATTTAGGTAGATGCTACATCCATGACCTTTGACCCATTATTTTAGATGACTGTCCTCTTTAAATGTCGCGTTTATTATTTATAACAACATAAATTCAACATGGCTCATGAAAGTGCTCATACATCAGCCTCTGAAATATTTACCATGACTTTCTATTGCAATGGACAGATTGCACCTATCAGAAGAAAATTGGTAATGGTTATCTACTTGTTTTTAAGTAAAGAAGAAGCATGAACATGTTTTCCTTTGTGATGCATCAGAGGGTTTAAGCAGCTTCCCTGATTAACGAATGACAAAATGTGAAGGCCAAACAAATGCTGTTCATTGGTGTGGATCTGACAAAAGAGGCAGTCATGATGATGGAGTCGTGATGCAGGTAATTGTGCATGAAATTGAGTGATTTGAGTGAAATTGATTTGAGATACTCACACATAACCTTTGAACAGGTTGAGGTTGTTGTTGGGGTTTTCACACACTACAGCACTGTCAAATGTTTGAAATAGTTCACCCTGAAACACAATCACACTTGGCTATCTTTTACACAATCACAGAGTTATGCTTTATGAACTTATGAGTCAGTAGATCTGTATAATGAAACTTCAGTCAAAAACTAAGGTATAAAAAAATACAAAAAGGTAGGGATTTAAAAAAAAAACTTTTCTAAAGTTTGGGGTCAGTAAGCTGTTTTTTTGTTTTTTTAAATAAATAATACTTTTATTCTGCATTAATCTATTCAGGATTCATTAAACTGAAGGCAAAGACATTTATAATGTTACAAAATATTTATATTTCAAATAAATGCTCATCTTTTGAACTTCCTATTCATCTGTGAATCCTGAAAAACTAAATGTATCACAGCTTCCACAAAAATATAGGGCAGCACAACTGCTTTCAACATTGATAATAATAATTGATGTTTCTCGAGCAGCAAATCAGCATATTAGAATGATTTCTGAAGATCATGTGACATTGAAGACTGGGGTAATGATGCTGAAAATTCAGCTGCGCATCACAGGAATAAATTATATTTAAAATAAATTGACATACAGTTAAAATATATTAATATATTAAAATAGAACATCTATTTTAAATGGTAAAACTACACAATAGTAGTGTTTTTACTGTATTTTTGATCAAATAAATGCAAACTCTGTGAACATGAGGCTTTCAAAAATTCAAAAAAGTAAAAAAAAAAAAAAAAA
>NW_015634017.1:306301-309505 GCF_001515625.1 Sinocyclocheilus rhinocerous | reverse complement strand
TTCTTTTGAACTTTCTATTCATCTGTGAATCCTGAAAAACTAAATGTATCACAGCTTCCACAAAAATATAGGGGAGCACAACTGCTTTCAACATTGATAATAATAATTGATGTTTCTCGAGCAGCAAATCAGCATATTAGAATGATTTCTGAAGATCATGTGACATTGAAGACTGGGGTAATGATGCTGAAAATTCAGCTGCGCATCACAGGAATAAATTATATTTAAAATAAATTGACATACAGTTAAAATATATTAATATATTAAAATAGAACATCTATTTTAAATGGTAAAACTACACAATAGTAGTGTTTTTACTGTATTTTTGATCAAATAAATGCAAACTCTGTGAACATGAGGCTTTCAAAAATTCAAAAAAGTAAAAAAAAAAAAAAAAAATCACTGACCCCAAACCTTTAGTAGTGTATATAAAACAAAATATCAAACAAATTATTCAATATAGTATTTATTTTTTTTTTGACAGAAGCAGATATATCACATACAGTAAACTTAAACTATAAATCTATTCTTTTTTAATAATGGTCTTGGGAGAATTCAACTCAAATCAAGTTTGTCTTGAAATCCGTTTTGATTTTTTTTAACACAAACATTTCTCTTCAAAATATTTTTGATCGATTACTGTAATCTTGGCAAATCTTTGATATCTTGAGCACAATGTGAGATATTTTTTAGATTATTGGGATCTTTTTGAGAAAATAATAAAAATTGAGCAGCACAAGACCTGAGATCTTATTTGTGTTTTTTCTTCACAGCACTTTTTCTTTTCATTTTGAACATTATTTATATAAAACACTGGTTCTAATAATATTATTAACAACACATTTTTAACATTTTATGTTCAAATGCATTATTTCAAAACAATTTAACTGAATTAAAGTGCGATAAAACATCAAATGTTTTTCTCCCTCAATAACAATTGTTTTTGTTACAAAAATATTTTTTTTTATTATTTGATTTGATTTTGACTGTAAAAAATGACCGTGAATTTAACGGTAAAAGACTGTAAAAATGCTACAGTAAAAACCTCTTAAATGGTTAACGGTAAATTCCCCTACTATATACGGTGAAAAATTGTCTGTACACCTTCTCTATATGTTATTATTTAAAAGCTGCTTGTGATGGGCTTTGGTTCATCATGTGACTTTCTCATCACCACCTGCATTTGGTGGTTATCAGTGTATTACAAAGGTACAAAACAGATTTCAGTACTTCAATAGGTTGGTATATTAACATATTTTCATTTAATGAAATTACGGTATTTAACTGTAAAAAAAAGTTAAAAATGTAAAACCTAAAATTGTGTTGCCGTATTTTATGCGGTAAAATTCCGGCAACCACAGCTGCCGGTTTTTTACCGTAAATTTATATTATATTATAATGGTATATATTTAACTTGATTTAATACTTTATCAAAGACATTCATGTCCTGATGTGTCCAGTGTCCAGTGTGTCCAGTGTAGCTGTGATTTAGACTTTAATGCATATATTTTGTGATAGGCAGCGCTCTTACCAGAGCAGAAAAGCCTGGCACCACCTTCCTCTGTCTGAGGTTGGTCTCTCCATCCAGACTGGCTGTTTCTATGTGACACACTCCATTAGGGTCGGATGTGTGCATTTAACTTGATTTAATACTTTATCAAAGACATTCATGTCCTGATGTGTCCAGTGTCCAGTGTGTCCAGTGTAGCTGTGATTTAGAATTTAATGCATATATTTTGTGATAGGCAGCGCTCTTACCAGAGCAGAAAAGCCTGGCACCACCTTCCTCTGTCTGAGGTTGGTCTCTCCATCCAGTTGGTCTCTCCATCCTCAAACAGAGTGTTGGTCTCTCGATGTGTGCATGATCTGGTTAGAGAGCACTCTCACAAAATCCCCCACGCGGACATCCTTCCATCTCCTCTCCACGAAACACATCTGCTTGCTGCGAGAAGACCAGAACTAATGCCTCACACGCAGCTCTTCTCATGCATTGTGGGCTCTCGGTGTCTCTCTATTACATATAAATGCACAGACACACTTAGACGCCATCAGTATGATTATGAATACATGAATTGTAGACCGCAGATTACTTGCAGTGCAGGGTAGATTACTTACAAATTATAGTCCGCTACCGATTCCATGACACAAATTGTAGTTAGTAAAGTAATCCATTACATTGCACATTTTAGGTAATATAATCAGATTACTTTTAGATTACTTACCTCATTTATCGCATTGATTTAAATAGGATAATCTTGTACCATATTGATACAAAGAGTAAGAAAATATATTTAAATATACAAAAAATACAGAGAAAAAGAAAATATATTCGCTGTTATTAACAACATGAAGGGCATTAAACTTTATGTCAAGGTTTCCCAAACTGGCGTTTGGTTAAGGAACTGCAGAGAGTTTTTTTGTGAATTTAATGAAAAGCTAATAATTAAATCATAAACATGTCAAATTCAAATAAATAAAAAATAAATAAATAACAACAATCAAAATAAAAACTTATTGTGTTAATGTCAACAAAACTGCAAGAATGTATATAACTATTTTAGAAAGGAAAATGTCAAAGATTGCGTAAATTGCATGAATAATCTGTAATACAAATACTTAATTTTTGGAATGTAATTACGTAATTCAGATCATATGTAATCAGTTACTACCCTGATTACATGGTAAGATGAACGAAAAGAAATCCAGAACATATTTTCAATTTGGGTGCACACACACACACACACACACACACACACACACATATATATACTGTACATATATATACATACACACACATATACATATATACACATATATATATATATTTATTTACACTGCCGTTCAAAAGTTTTAAAGAAGTCTCTTCTGCTCATCAAGGCTGCATTTATTTGATCAAAAATACAGAAAAAAACAGTAATCTTGCAAAATGTTATTACAATATAAAATAATGGTTTCTATTTTAATATCCTTTAAAATATAATTTATTTCTGTGATCAAAGCTGAATTTCCATCAGCATCATTACTCCAGTCTTCAGTGTCACATGATCCTTCAGAAATCATTCTAATATGCTGATTTATTATTAGAATTATCAAAGCTGGCAACATTGCGATACTTTTTTCGGGATTCTTTGATGAATAAAAAGTAAAAAAGAACCGCATTTATTCAAAATATTAATTTTTTCTAACAATATAAATCTTTGCTGT
>NW_015634017.1:284457-306015 GCF_001515625.1 Sinocyclocheilus rhinocerous | reverse complement strand
AAATTTACTGACCCCAAACTTTTGAACTGTAGTGTATATTGTTAGAAAAGATTTCTATTTTAAATAAATGCTCTTTTTTTTACTTTTTATTCATCAAAGAATCCTGAAAAAAAGTATCACAGGTTCCAAAAAAATATGAAGCAGCAACATTTTCCAGCACTGATATTAAATCAGCATATTAGAATGATTTCTGAAGATCATGTGACACTTTATACTGGAGTAATGATGCTGAAAATTCAGCTTTGATCACAGCAATAAATAGATTTTAATGTATATTAAAATAGAAAAACGTTATTTTACATCATAATAATATTTCACAATATTACATTTTTTCCTGTATTTTTGATCTAATAAATGCAGCCTTGATGAGCATAAGAAACTCCTGTAAAAAACATTAAAAATCGTTCTGATCCCAACATTTTGAACGCTAGTGTATATATATAAAAACGTGATCTCCAGGTTTTTAACCATGCACAACCTGCTTAAAATGCAAATTTTGTGTCATGCATATTCAATAAATCTAGATGAGTTTGCATCTTCTGGTATATATTAAAATAGAAAAACGTTATTTTACATCATAATAATATTTCACAATATTACATTTTTTCCTGTATTTTTGATCTAATAAATGCAGCCTTGATGAGCATAAGAAACTCCTGTAAAAAACATTAAAAATCGTTCTGATCCCAACATTTTGAACGCTAGTGTATATATATAAAAACTTGATCTCCAGGTTTTTAACCATGCACAACCTGCTTAAAATGCTAATTTTGTGTCATGCATATTCAATAAATCTAGATGAGTTTGCATCTTCTGGTATGTCTCAATGTCAGCTGTCAGTGAAGAATCCTGCAGTCACAATGTGAGCGTCATGTATTCTGCTCAACACACACACCTGGGTTGGGTGCTTCTTTACTGATGCACGGCTCTTCAGCGTCACACCTCACACACAAAGCCTGATGTACAACAGAGGAGCGGTTTTAAACACAACTTCAGGGTGGAGCTCTCGTCTTCTCCTAAAATAGCTGTGAAGTTACACAGAAGCATTTTGACATCTCATTTAATATTTAGGCAAGCAGTGAAGTCTGGGTGAATCTCACAAAAACATTCCCAGGTCATATTTCACCACAAAAACAAAAGAATAAACTAAGAAATTAAGAAAAAGAAGCCTTTAAGAACATTAAGATTTGAATTATAACATTATTATTATTTTCATAACTAACACTTTACAGGTTCCATTTGTTAGCATTAGTTAACCACGTTAGTTAACATGAACTAACAATGAAAAATACTTCTAAAGCATTTTTTAAATCTTAATTAATGGTCATTTCAATATTTACTAATACATCATTAAAATCAAAAGTTGTATCTGTTCATATTATTTAATGGACCTGAGCTAAGATGAACTAACAATGAACTGTTGTATTTTTAATAACTCAACAAAGATGAATAAATACTGCAACAAACATACTGCTCATTGCTAGTTAATGCATTAACCAATGTTAACTAATGGAAACTTATTGTAAAGTCTTATGGAATTAAGTACAAATAAGGACATTAGATTCCTGTTAATGCACTGTAGTATTTTTTTTTTACTGTATTATAAAAAAGTATTAGATCTTTTCACATTAGAGTAAAAAAATAAATATTTTTTTATCATGAAATTATATTTATAACAATTGAACACAATCAAGGGCATTAGATTATTAGTATTTTTTTTTAAGTATTATAAAAACTTTTTTTCACATTACAGTAATATGAGATTTTTTTAGTGAAATTATTTAATAACAATTAAGGAGATTAGATTCCTATTAATGCAATATAGTATTATTTTTTACTGTATTACAAAAACTACATTTTCACCACAGGATTTTTTTGCATTACAATAAGCATTGGCAGGGAATATATACTTATTTGTCTTGCAAATGTCACAATACATTTTCTCCTTATGAATTTTTTTTTTGTCTTTTGATGTTGACATGACACAACCTGCTGTTGTCAAATTATGATCAAATTTACTATTCAGTCCTGACGGCCGGGCAAAAAATTCCCACTAAACACCCCCTTTTCCTTAATGCAAATTTTAATTTATAACTCCAAAGTGAAGGCAATTAATTAATTGTGATGTTTTTACTAATAAAACGGCTGACAAAAGAATATTAGCTCCCCAAATCAGACAAGACTAATGCTGTTTTGTGCCAAGCAAGCATTTCTCTGAATGAAGTGGCTGATGTCTGTTTCAGATAGTGGTGTCCTCCAGAAGGACTCACTGTTTGCAGTCTGTGATTAGCAAGACGTCTATTTCTGGCGTTTAACTGTCAGTCAAAATGTGTGAGTGTGAAAAAATGATGATGTGTGAGACAAACACCTGCTCTTGAATACTCTATCTTTGAACGAGAGACAACACCTCAGTGCATTTCACTGCAATTTTAACTCGTTGCATCCACACAGCGTCTTTAAAGTGAAAAACTACAGTGCCTAGAGTTAAAATATAATCATTAACAGCATGCAATTTACAATAACAATTCACCATAATCATTCATAATCACCAGTTCTGCTTTCTAACTGTAAGTCCTCATCCGATCACTGCCACTGTCTGGGATCTATGTTTTAAATTCAAGTGTTTCTGGTTTGTATTCACAGTGCATATGTTAACTATGAACGAGTAGGTGCATCCAAATGCTTTCGTGAGCATCTCAAAGCATGCTTTTTCAATCTAATCCACCAATATATCTGCATTCCTTTCAGTTAAATGGCAAGGGATAGACCTCTGAGTTCACATGACAGGCGTCACTGCATACAGTACAGTTAGGACACGTTTGCTCTAGGAGAAGCATGACAAATCATACAGTATGTGGGAAAGGTGCATGCATGTACTGAAGCTTAACCATTTGCAAAAGGTCGGTGTGACTCAACAGGAAAGAAGGCATTAGTTACACTGCATCCTACTCACATTTTTGTGATACAAATGCATGCAATGTCAAACGTCAAAGCTTGTGCATGCTTATCTGAGTCATCCGACCTGGCAACTATCTGTTAAAGTTTGCCATTGTTTGCGGCAGATGTATTTCTTAATGAAAGTTTGGGGGCAGCATGTTCTACCATAAGGAGAGGGATCTATAAATAACTACCTGCCACACTCATGACAATTCTTCCTGCATCCCTCCTCCACACCAACTGCCCCTCTCCTCTCCATGCATATGTCCAGGAGTCTGATTACAGACTGCAAGCCAAAACCTGCCTTTTATTAGGGGTGTTTGCTAAAGCATGCATCACTATTATTGTTGCCAGAGGCGTCATGCACATTCAAACTGCCCTCTGAGATCTTTTTATGCAACTTCCAAAAAACAGAAGATATTTTTACATTTGATAAGTACAGAATAGTTCACCCAAAAATTTAACAGCTTTTCCCCATTCAAAACTATACGAGTGACACGTCTTGGGTATTCTGTAGTCTTTGCAATAATCCACAAGTAATCCACACCACTCCAGTCCATCAGTTAATGACTTGTGAAGCCAAAAGCTGCATGTTTGTAAGAAACAAATCTTTAATATTAAAACATTTTTAACTTTTAACCATCACTTCTGGACAAAATAATGCATAAAAACACTTCCTTCAATTTTGGACATATTTCTCTTCTGATTCAGACGAGGCAACTTTTTAACTGGAGAAAGCAAAATTACAGATAGAGTACTGGTATTTACACAATGGTATTTCACTACAATTTGAAGTTAAAAATGTCTTGATGGATTTGTTTATTACAAACATTTGTCTTCTTAAAATATTAACTGATGGACTGGAGAGGTGTGGATTACTTGTGGATTATTGTGATGTTTTTATCAGCTGTTTGGACTCTCATTCTGACGGCACCCATTCACTGCAGAGCATTCATTGCTGAGACACTGATGCAATGCTACATTTCTCCAAATCTGATGAAGAAACAAACTCATCCTAATCTTGGATGGCCTGAGGATGAGTACATTTAAATTTTCTGGTCAACTATTTCTTTAATAGTCCC
The DNA here is from genome assembly GCF_001515625.1 of Sinocyclocheilus rhinocerous. Lineage (NCBI taxonomy): Eukaryota > Metazoa > Chordata > Actinopteri > Cypriniformes > Cyprinidae > Sinocyclocheilus > Sinocyclocheilus rhinocerous. The sequence continues at coordinate 301,996 of NW_015634017.1, read as the reverse complement.
CCATAAGGATGTCACATTTTAGGTAAATATGTCATTTTGTGATTTGTGCGGAACCAAGGTATTAAGTGATTTTACAAAAATAAAATCACTATAAAACATTTTACAAAAGGATAATTTGTCAGCAACACAACCAAAGAGATATGTATTATACTGTCTATCAGCTTTTTTATTAGATTTTGTTTTTCTTATAATTAAAAAGTATTTGTGTCTGAAGACACTGCAGTTATTAGTACAGTTTTTTCTTTTATAAATAATAATAGTTATTTTTATTAGGGTTTTTCCCCCATAAAACACAAGCAGTGTTTTTAAAAAATAAATTCCAGAAATGAAAACGCAGGGCGATCACTCAAAGTAAAGTTCAGTTCAGTCAGTCGAGTTCGATTTTGCTTGGCTTAATCAATTATAAAAATGTACTTTATATATAGGATTTCCAGTCCCTATGCATACCACTGACATCACAACTCACAGTCTTAGGAAAACGTGCTAGAATTGTCAATAAAACATTTTACAAAAGGATCATTTGTCAGCAACACAACCAAAGAGATATGTATTATACTGTCTATCAGCTTTTTTATTAGATTTTGTTTTTCTTATAATTAAAAAGTATTTGTGTCTGAAGACACTGCAGTTATTAGTACAGTTTTTTCTTTTATAAATAATAATAGTTATTTTTATTAGGGTTCCCCCCCCATAAAACACAAGCAGTGTTTTTAAAAAATAAATTCCAGAAATGAAAACGCAGGGCGATCACTCAAAGTAAAGTTCAGTTCAGTCAGTCGAGTTCGATTTTGCTTGGCTTAATCAATTATAAAAATGTATTTTATATATAGGATTTCCAATCCCTATGCATACCACAAAATGACATCACAACTCACAGTCTTAGGAAAACGTGCTAGAATTGTCATTATTGACCCCTCAAAAAACAAACAAAAAAAAACTAGGTGCATGACGCATAGTATGAGGGGTTTGAACAAACCACAACTCTTAGTGTTACACTTCATTAAATAATTCATCTCATATCTAGACAGCAATTACAGTACCTAGTAACATCCAAGCAACCACCCAGAACACCTTAGCATCCTGGCAGTGTGTATTGCATGAGTGAGCACAACTCTTCAGAAAGTGTAGAAGTCCTGTCTACTAAATGAACATGAGGACTTAGCTACTTATTTCCTTGAATATTGCACAGCTGTAAAAATTCTCAGCAGGAGTGAATTAAACAGCCAAGATGGAATAAGCATCACTTTGTCTGCCCTGAGCTGTTTTAAATGAAAGGGGGTTCGACTATGTGTGCGAACAATATTATAAAACTCTCTCCCTTTGGGGTAGAATAGTAACTAATCAATCATTACCGCTGGAGGAAAGCACCACAGTTCATTCAAGTACAGTATGGGAGGAAACGTGCACATTACAAGCATTAGCAGCACTGTACAGCGTAAAACCGTGTGAAGTATTAGATTAGCGTAATGATTTTGTTGCTTTCAGACAGAAGGTCCCCTTGTGGAGCCAGTGGAACGAGGGATTATCTGACTGCTGGGAACTGTTTGAAATTGAATTGTTTATTTACTGGTATGAAAATCCAGCATGATAAAGCAATGTCATAAAGAGAAAACAGGCCTTACAAAGAAACTGAATAAAAACATCGCTACTGCTTGTCGTGCGTCATCGGGCATAAGCACAACAGATGTTGCCTGTACATTTATTCTCATGAATATTCTCTTGCTAGACTAAACACATATTACTCATGAGACGTGGCGTATTTAAGGAACATCACATGATTGCACAAATTATATTGCTTTTATAGTACAACAGTTCAATATACAAGTAGTTTATATTGAACTGCATACGTTTTAGACACTATATTATCACTTTGTTTTTGCCTGGCAAATGAAAATGCTTTGAAATGAAGCCATAGCAGAATCAACTGTTGCTGTGAGCAACACACAGTAGTGGTGTTTTGATCCTGAATGCATCAGCAAACTGGTTAAGTAAATTATTCAATGACTAACTCGTATGTATCAGTTTTTGAACGTATCTTTTAAATGAAAGATTTCGTGAATCACTCATAAAGACTTATTTGTAGTACAAAAAGTTTTTACAATGTACTGCAGTTATTGTTCTAGTTACAGTCTACCTATAATAATGGGAGAAACTGAGATTTATGAACCAATTGCTTTGCAAAATCATTTGACGTGTTCGAAACACGTTGTTAAAACCTGCTGGTCAAACTGGTGTAAATGCAGTTAAAACTTAAATGTTGCACACATTTTTCAAAACCACAAATGTTTTCAAAAAAAAGTTTAATCTATTAAATGTAATCGAATCATCAAATACCATTAAATATGAAGCATCTGTATAATATTCTTTTAATCATTTGTTAATTCAAATAATATGAACTCTGGTTTAAAACAAAAGTATTGCAAAGGTTTAGTAGCTTCAAAAACTATAAAGCAGTACTTCGAAAGCACCCATCACTATCTATAATGGCTAATTAATTAAATATTTTGCACGTTCAGATGTAATAGCTTACTTCCACATTGAAAAATAAGGTTAATAATTCCAAATGACACAGAATGTTCAACAGCTGGAAGAAACTGCTATCCAAGAGTTCCTGTACCCTCATACAGCATTAACACAATCATGCCATCTAAACGTTTACACTGGTTGATCTGATCACAGATAGAGTTGCAGGAATGAGGAATTGTCTCCTTTCTAACTGAACGGTGCTGCGCTAACAACCTTGAGCTGAAACGAAAGAACTTACATCATCAAAAAAGCTCACCAAAGGCTCTTCTTCCTATGACAGCTCAAAAAGTTTTGCCGTATCAAAGAACGAACGGCTTTAGTTCTATAGAGCAGCGATAGAAAGCGTATTAACTTTTTCAATCACACTGTGGAATGGCAACTCCACAGATCAGCAGAGGAAGTTGGAGGACAGTATTGTGCTCCCTGCCTCGAAAAGCATTGACTACCATCTCAAAGCAAGCAGTGAAGGCCTGACATTTCAGGATTCTACAAACAGTAATACCTTCCACAACATCACTTACTGTAAGAACATCCAAAATCTTCATTCCTCCACTCACACTGTAAAAAGTAGTATACTTAGTTGCTGAGCTACTTATTCTTAATTTAAACCATACTAGTTTTGTTTAGTATAAATTGTGCATTTAGGTTGATTTACTGATGTTAGATAATGTTTTTGATGTGAACAGAACAGCTTATTTAGATATGACCATTTTTAGGTTACCATTTCAGGGCACATTTCTTGACAAGTATTTTGTGTGCACCAAAGGAATAGTTCCTTTAAAAAAAAAAAAAAAATTGATGAGTTTGTTTCTTCATCAGATTTGGAGAAATCGCATTCCATCGCTTGCTCACCATTGGCTCCTCTGCAGTGAATGGGTGCCATCAGAATGAGAGTCCAGAAGCCAGAAGAGATGGTTTAAAGTTAAAATGCCCCGATGATGGATTTGTTCCTTGCAAACACGGAGCTGTTGGCTTCTCAAAATGTTAACTGATGGACTGGAGTGGTGTGGATTGCTTGTGGATTATTGTGATGTTTTTTATCAGACTCTCATTCTGACGGCACCCATTTACTGCAGAGCATCCATTGGTGAGCAAGTGATGGAATGACACATTTCTCCAAATCTGATGAAGAAACAAACTCATCTACATGGATTTCTCAAAGGTGAGTGATTTATTTTTATTTTGGGGAACTATTCCTTCAGTGCACACAAAATAAATAGATTCCAGAAATATGCATTGAAATGGTAACCTAAAAATTGTAATATCTAAATAAACTGGTTTTGTTCAAGTCAGTGATGCCATATAAGAACCATTTTGGGTTCTAAATAAACAAACAAACAAACAACTTTCAGTGGTCAGTTCTTAAAAGAAACATTTCTATTTAGTGTGAAGAACATTTTAATAATCTGAAGAACCTTTTAGAAAGAACTGGTTCTGCAATGGAAAGATTCCATGTTAAAGGTTCTTCATCAAAGTCAATAACAAACCTTTATTTTTAAGAATTGACCTGCATCTCACAATTTATATTTAAGCCACAAAGCGCTCCAGTCCATCCACTATTAATGCCACTCCACAAGGCATTACATTTTAATAAAAGATTATAAAGACAAAGCATGTATTTTCTTTGGAATAACATGCATTCATATACAACAAGACCAGAAACAAGTATAAAGAAAGCTAATAAATAAGGTCAATAATTAAATGCATTCATTCACATTTCATGTTGACATTATGCCTGCCACGTCTGAATAAATATAACCCAGCTGTCCAAAACTGAAACGTGCTTAAAACAACAGCAAACACACACTGTGAATAATAGAAATGGCAAAAGAGGCAGCTTTTCTAACAGCCCCTCTGGGCACGACAGGCATGTCAGGACAGCAGCAGGCTTGAGTTTCGGACTGACCCGAGTCTGTCCCGCTCCTGTGCCACCTGGGCTCGCCGTATGGAAACACTCCGGGAATCACAAAATGGAGCAGCGGCTTAGCTCAAAATAAAACGAAAGAGACTAAGTAACCATGGCAATAAGTGATGGATTTGGAATCTCTTTTGGAAGTAAAAATATATCTCAGGGTGTACCTGTGACTGCTGCGAAATCTCTCTCTCTCTCTCTCTCTAACCCCTAGTCTCTCAGTCCTTCCACCTCTCAAGTGTGGTGAATTACTCATTTTTTTCCCACCAGCTATTCCGTCATTTTAAAATAGATCTAAACGATGCCTTCTCTGTCTTCCCCACTGATGCAACACGATGATGAGGATCTCGTCAAAATGCACACAATGCGTCGGACGCAAGACATTGTGCAGCTCTTCAAAAAGAAGGAAAAAAATCTCCCACACAAGTTTTATTTCTAGGTCAAAAATTCCCATGGGGTTTCGAAACACAGATGAAGTGAAACGCAAATTCAAGCGAGCCTGAGCCACGACAGAGCTCACAGAAAGAGATGGAGGAGAGAGCGAGGGATGTAGAGAGGCAAGAACGAGTGCAGAGAGCAAGAGGCATTTGACTTAGTCACTGTATAAGCACCAGCAATTTTATTTATTTGATATACCTTATATTAAAACCTACACACATTTTCCAGCATAATACACTTAATAGAGGCGTTCAGTACAGACAGATAAAGGATTTATGGGCTGCTTCATTGATCTGCACTACAGCGTTTAATAATTGTTATTTTAGCCTATGTAAATACATCCCAGACACATTTTTCTATGATATGATATAGTGATAAAGATGATAGTGAAACGATTGTCAACTTTTTAAAATGTGTCCAATGTTCTATTCTCTTATTTTTGGATGAGATTTTATGAATGTGTTGTGCAAACAAACCCTGTTTATTAGCATTTAGCATTCATTTTTAGTGTCTTAGCATATGCCATATTTTTGTTATTTCAATTCAAAGCATAAAACTGCTGCTTTTCAGTGATTCAGAATTGATCCAATGGTTGATGGTTGATCTGATGATTTTAGCCGTACAAAACCTGTCTGTTATGCTGTTCGATATCGCTGGTATTGGTTATAATATTATGTAACTTATTATTGTAATCATAAACACTAAACCATTGTTATTTTTTCTAGTTATTTATATACGGTATAGCAGCTAATGAATCAGAAGTTTCACATTCACAGAAAATAGCTTACTTCCACATTGAAAAAAGTGGATTTTTTTGTGTTTAAGTAATCAGTCACATTAAACCAGTGGTTCTTAATAAGAAAAAGGATTTAAATTAATTATTAATAATTATAAATTATTATTAATTATCACACTTTAATTATTAATCACAATAAACCAGTGGTTCTCGATGGGATTAAAAAAAAAGTATAAGTTATTTAAAATTATATATAAGAATTGTATATAATTATATTTTTAAAAATTGCCAAATTAAAATTTTAAATCTAAATTAAATTAACACCTAAATTAAAATTCTAAAAAATACAAAATTACGATGTAAACAGAAATCGTATTTCTTTTTTATCTTCCCTGAATAATAATTGATTTAATTGAAGAACGTGCAGTACAATACAGATCATAACTTCTGGAATAACTCAATGAAAATAGTTCTAGTTATTATTTATTTTCCAGTTTTCCATGTGAGCGTCTGAAGCTATCTTCTTAACGAAAATATTAAATTAATTAACCACATTTAAAAAAAAGTTTTAAAACAAGCGGATTTAATATAATTAAGTGAAAAAGAAGCGAAGCCCCCCAGAACATGTTTTTGATAGCCAATTTTCCCCGGAACGTGATTGGGAGGGTTTTATTACGCAGACCTGGCAACCCTGCAGAGGGCCTTTGAGTCAAAAAGGATGAGAACCACTGCACTAAACCAACATGTTAAATTGACAATATATTTTATATGTGTCCCTGGAGCACAAAAGCAGTGTTAAGTCGCTGGGGTATATTTGTAGCTGATGCAACACGATGATGAGGATCTCGTCAAAATGCACACAATGCGTCGGACGCAAGACATTGTGCAGCTCTTCAAAAAGAAGGAAAAAAATCTCCCACACAAGTTTTATTTCTAGGTCAAAAATTCCCATGGGGTTTCGAAACACAGATGAAGTGAAACGCAAATTCAAGCGAGCCTGAGCCACGACAGAGCTCACAGAAAGAGATGGAGGAGAGAGCGAGGGATGTAGAGAGGCAAGAACGAGTGCAGAGAGCAAGAGGCATTTGACTTAGTCACTGTATAAGCACCAGCAATTTTATTTATTTGATATACCTTATATTAAAACCTACACACATTTTCCAGCATAATACACTTAATAGAGGCGTTCAGTACAGACAGATAAAGGATTTATGGGCTGCTTCATTGATCTGCACTACAGCGTTTAATAATTGTTATTTTAGCCTATGTAAATACATCCCAGACACATTTTTCTATGATATGATATAGTGATAAAGATGATAGTGAAACGATTGTCAACTTTTTAAAATGTGTCCAATGTTCTATTCTCTTATTTTTGGATGAGATTTTATGAATGTGTTGTGCAAACAAACCCTGTTTATTAGCATTTAGCATTCATTTTTAGTGTCTTAGCATATGCCATATTTTTGTTATTTCAATTCAAAGCATAAAACTGCTGCTTTTCAGTGATTCAGAATTGATCCAATGGTTGATGGTTGATCTGATGCTTTTAGCCGTACAAAACCTGTCTGTTATGCTGTTCGATATCGCTGGTATTGGTTATAATATTATGTAACTTATTATTGTAATCATAAACACTAAACCATTGTTATTTTTTCTAGTTATTTATATACGGTATAGCAGCTAATGAATCAGAAGTTTCACATTCACAGAAAATAGCTTACTTCCACATTGAAAAAAGTGGATTTTTTTGTGTTTAAGTAATCAGTCACATTAAACCAGTGGTTCTTAATAAGAAAAAGGATTTAAATTAATTATTAATAATTATAAATTATTATTAATTATCACACTTTAATTATTAATCACAATAAACCAGTGGTTCTCGATGGGATTAAAAAAAAAGTATAAGTTATTTAAAATTATATATAAGAATTGTATATAATTATATTTTTAAAAATTGCCAAATTAAAATTTTAAATCTAAATTAAATTAACACCTAAATTAAAATTCTAAAAAATACAAAATTACGATGTAAACAGAAATCGTATTTCTTTTTTATCTTCCCTGAATAATAATTGATTTAATTGAAGAACGTGCAGTACAATACAGATCATAACTTCTGGAATAACTCAATGAAAATAGTTCTAGTTATTATTTATTTTCCAGTTTTCCATGTGAGCGTCTGAAGCTATCTTCTTAACGAAAATATTAAATTAATTAACCACATTTAAAAAAAAGTTTTAAAACAAGCGGATTTAATATAATTAAGTGAAAAAGAAGCGAAGCCCCCCAGAACATGTTTTTGATAGCCAATTTTCCCCGGAACGTGATTGGGAGGGTTTTATTACGCAGACCTGGCAACCCTGCAGAGGGCCTTTGAGTCAAAAAGGATGAGAACCACTGCACTAAACCAACATGTTAAATTGACAATATATTTTATATGTGTCCCTGGAGCACAAAAGCAGTGTTAAGTCGCTGGGGTATATTTGTAGCAATAGCCAACAATACATTGTATGGGTCAAAATTATCCATTTTTCTTTAATGCCAAAAAATCATTAGGATATTAAGTAAAGATCATGTTCCATGAATATATTTTGTAAATTTCCTACCATAAATATATCAAAACTTAATTTTTGATTAGTAATATGCATTGCTAAGAACTTCATTTGGACAACTTTAAAGATGATTTTCTCAATATTTTGATTTTTTTTTTTGCACCCTCAGATTCCAGATTTTCAAATAGTTGTATCTCAGCCAAATATTGTTCTATCTAGTCTGGTACCTCCGGAAGTCCTCCCAACCATCTTTAACAGCGGTCAGTGCCAGGATGACACAAATGGGAATGAGAGCCACCTCCGGCTGGAGCGCGTTCACCACCGGGACGAAATGCAAGAAGGCCAGGCCCACAAAGTAAATGTTGGCCATACGGTGGAACTGCTCGAATAAGCTCATGGGGATGAAAGACCACAGTCTGTATTTGTTGGTTTTGATGGCATTGCCTCGGCGGCTCGGCTGCTCACGTTTCTTCAGATCTTCGAAGGGTAAGTTGGAGACCATTGTCCTGACGGGTCTGTCTGCGCCTTGGTGCCTCGTCCAGCCGTGCCTAAGAAGGGTCAGAGGGTTTGTCCAGGTCATGACATCCCAGCTAAAACAAACCTCCCCTGCATGAGCTTTAATAGAAATCCTAAGGGTCCTCTAAGAAACCGAAATTTATAAGAAGCTGCCCTGCATACCTCTCACATCACCTGTACGAGTGAGGCTAAAGAAGTACAGAGAAAAAGAAAGAGAGAGAAGAAGTGGGTTGAATCTACTTCTGACCGCTCTCTGTGAGAACAAACACCTGTCTGAGGTGAAGGTGTGCTGTCAGAGCACTGCATGCCAAAGAACCAAAGATTCAAAAACACAAACACACCACACTGACCCAATTACATTAAACAAAGCTCTGAGCAGAAACAACACTCAAGCTAGCAACCAAAAGCCTGGGCACACTTGACTGAATATGCTTTCATTAAAACACTTTGTTATTAAAAAGTAAGGGGAAAAAACACAACATTTTGTTCTGAAGGCTGGAAATTACTGTGTATTTCTTGATTACACTCTCAGAAAAAAGGTACAAAAGCTGTGACAAGGCCTACACTTTTTTTTTTTTTTACCCCTAAAGGGTGAATTAGTACCATAAAGGTAGATATTAGAACCTAAATTTGTACATTTTAATACCTTTTGATAGCCCTAGTGACAGCTTTTGTACTGATTGGTACAACAAGCTATGTATTTCTTTTGAAAACAATCACCTTTATTAATTAATTATTTAATTGATGAATTGAAGCAGAAAGTAAAGGAAACGCAAAAAGAAAATCCTTGTTCATGTGAATTATTTCAGTATTTCAGTTTCAAAAGTATCCCAGGGTGCACCTCATTATGTTGGATGAAAAAATAAGTGTGCAGTGTATTATACACACACACACACACACACACACACACAACTTTCATTGTTGAAATTTAAAATTTTTGGCCTGGTTAATTTCAAAGAACATCCTCAACTGAACATCCTCAATGTGGTTGTGTTTTGTTAAAAAAAAAAAGTTTTCATATATGTAGATTTGGGTTAGTCAGCAGCAATTATAAATTGCTTTATATAAACAGAGTAGAAGTCTAGACTATAGGTGTGTTCACACCAACACAAATGTTTGTCACAAAAATTCAGTTTAGTTTTCACTGACAATTTTTCTGTTCAATTCAATGTGCAAAAAACTGCAGACAGGCTGAATGAAAATGCAGAAATACCCCGGTTACGCACACACACACACACACACACACAGACACACACACACACACACACACATATAGTTTTGGCTTGTTTAGAATTTTTGATCATAATTCCCATAATTTCATTTCCTTGTTTAATGACTTTACTAGTATTAGTCAGTCTGTGATTATATGAGTAGCATTCAGAAGTTCATAAAGGAACAAACATCATAAACAAGAGTGGAGATGCTTTCGTTAGGTGGCAGGAATCTGCATGTGCCCATGTAATGCAGACAAACTTGTTTGCAGGCTGACGTCACTATTTCCTGCAGTATCATAAAGAACAATGTGTCATTTTTCCTGAAACGAGAACAACAATTAAAATCCTGTCTATCACCTCCACTCAGCCTATACTAATTATATATTACAAGTGCAAAATTGATAAGGTTCGTCGAGTCTTGGTTGATGACCCAAGTCAAAAGAGATATTCTGGTCAGTATAAGGTCAATTCAATGCAAGTCTACTAGATTTTTGGATTTATTTACTAGTTAAAACTGAAAGTTAAATCATGTGGAAAGGAAAAGTGGTAACACTTTACAATAAGTTTCCATGTAACTGCATTAGTTAACATTACAGTTTTTTTCGATTGCTAAATGACAGTGGGCACAAAAATAAATCATGTGAAAGAATGTCACTCTTTTCTTTGAAGAAAATATTACTTTGTATGAAGTCACTGAAATTGTTCAAACTGTAAAGATGAAAAGTTTGTATTTTCTGTATTGGTGTTTGATGCTAGTGTTTTTACTCTCAGTGTGTTCTGAGTGACAGTGTGTGTTATCTCAGTGAGGGTTGTGCATAGTGTTTGGCTGCACTGAGCCTGTTTTGAGCCATGTGTTAAGAGTTGTGTTGCTTGGAATGAGTTTTGCAGGTGATGTGAACTGTTTAGCTCAGGTGACTGTTGGTAGTGCAGACTGTAGTTAGAGTTTTGCACATGTAGCTCCAGTTGTGCCCACTGTCATTTAGCAATCGAAAAAAACTGTAACTATCAATGAAAAATAAGCATTTATTAATCTTAATGTTTCACAAAGGAAAAGTGGTAACACTTTACAATAAGTTTCCATGTAACTGCAGTAGTTAACATTAACTATCAATGAAAAATAAGCATTTATTAATCTTAATGTTTCATCATTTCAAATGATTATCATTATTAAAATCAATCAAAACTTGTATGTTAATATTTTATTTAATGGACTTGAGCTAACTTGAACTAACAATGAATAGTTGTATTTCTATTAAATAACATTACCGGAGATAAAAAATAAAAAAATAAAAAATAGCCTAACAAATAACAATAAGACAATGTAATAATAAAACAAACAAACAAAAAAGTACAGAATGTACTTCTCATTGGTAGATAATGGATTATTACCAATAACTAATGGGTCCTAATAAAGTGAAAGGTCAAACTATTTAAAATACAGTAAATTAAGCTACAAACTCATCATCATAATGCACAATGTTTCTGGCGTGTTTGATTCTGGCATTGGTGGGGACATAACAGCAGACAACAGACATTTAATTGTTTGATAAAAATTATTGCAAGGACAATTTAGTAGTGGCTGGATTTTGGTAGGATCATGCCATAGCGTCTCTACTAAATTCGACAGCCTTGAAAATATTAACAGCACACCAATTTAAAGTACCAGTCTGTGGCGCAAATGTATGGGACATTTTTTTGATGTATGTTCAATTAGGAGCAGGAGAGATGTTGCCTTATAGTGAGCACCACTTAAAAGTATAGTTCACCCAAAACTGAAAATCTGCTGTTAATTTACTCACCCTCATGCCATCCAAGACGTAGGTGACTTTGTTTTTCAGTAGAAGAATGAAGAAGACTTTTAGCTGGAACCGTGCTCCTTGGTGATTCATTAAAATACAAGTCAGTAGCTATGTTTCCTTCCACCTATTTTTATACGCATTTTGGGATATCGCACAAACGCTGGATGGAAACATCAAGATGCGCATAAATTCTAAAAATGCGCATAAAAAAACGCATGCGCTCAAATAAGTAGGATACATTTATTATCCGGTAAGAAAACATGCGCATAAACTACGACGGAAACACTTTAACTGAATAAATTCCTTAATGCGCATCAAAAAAGACATGACTTTGCGATGGGACAGCATAAAACTGGACCAACCAACAGACCAATCTCATTTCACAGCATCTGAAATGCTAGTTTTGTCATTCTAAAATGCTTGAGCAAAGTCTCGTCAAAGCGCTTCATTATAATTAACTCCTAGAACTGCGTTCCTAAACAGCAGGCTCCGAAAATAAGATAACATGACCGCGTTTGGTCTGCGCGCTCTGCGGCTCGTAATTTAAAACATATCATATACAGTGCCTTCTCCTACTGCAGCAAATTAAATTTTTCTTCATGATATTTAGCAAGTTAATCAGGAAGTGACGATTTTGTTCTCTTCAACTGACTAGATGGAAACGGTGCTTTATTCGCAAATGTTTTATACGATATTCCAATTTTGCGCACAAGTTTAATTCGTAACTTTGGATGGAAACATAGCTAGTGGCTGACTGCCCCTTTTTGAGAATAAAAATAACAATCATATAAAGGACAACAAAATGAATACAAGTGGCTCCTGATGATGTATTGAGCTGTTGTTATAAAGCGAAACGATCGGTCTGTGCAAGAAACTGAACATTCGTTACAACATTATTATTAGGGTGCAATGGGTCGCAGTTGATCAGTGATCCATACAGATCAGGCAACGGTTCGACACGCATGTGATTTGCAGATTAATTCTTAAGTTTAACCATCCTGTATCATTTGCACTTGTTTCGTCTTTCCAGTTTACATGTTCAAGTGATTTTAATGTCTCCGTCTATTGTGGTTACAAAATAAACCCTTATTTCGCACTTACACTTGGATCTTGACTCTTTTCTCCCGTAACAGAACGAACCGACCGTTATATGGATCCAGCGAGTGCGGCAGAACTCAGGGACTTTTTGTCTAAAACAAACATTCCCACGGGGCGGGCTGTCCAGGCCCTGGTGGGTCAGCTGTCTGAGCTTACCACCCAGATCCAGCATCTGAAGGCAGAGACGGCTTCAGGTCAGCAACCAGCCATGCTTCATCCACCGGTTTCGGTGGGCCCGATTGTCCGCACCACTGAACCTCGGCTACCACCTCCAGTGTTTTATTCCGGGGAAACCCAGTTATGTCGTTCTTTTCTGGCCAAATGTTCGCTGTACATTTCCCTCCAACCGTCATCGTTCCCCACTGAGGAGGCTAAAGTGGCGTTTGTGATAACGTTGCTCTCGGGACGAGCGGCTAGCTGGGGAACCACCGTGTGGGAACAGAGACTTCCTTGTTGCTCTTCATTTCAGGCATTCTCCGAGGAGCTACGGAGAGTCTTTGATCAGTGTGGGTGGAATGCAGAGGCACAGTGGGACATGTTTCTGTTTGGACTTTCTGATACGGTTAAAGACGAGATAGATTCGTCGGAGTTACCTACTGGGGTGGACGAACTCATAGCTCTAGCTATTCGGGTGGACACCCGATTGCGGAGGCGGGCTCAACGACAACTCTGAGAACCGCCATTCTCCTCACAGAGTCATTTGCCATCACTCACCAGTAAAGCTGTGTTCTCTCTTCCAGAGCCCGAGCCCATGCAGTTGGGAAGGTCCCGACTCTCGCCACAGGAGAAGCAGAGACGTAAAAGAGAGGGACTGTGCTTATACTGTGGCGCCTAAGACTCATCACTTCGGGTCAACACACTGAGGACATTCACTTTATCCTCACCGACACTCCCACTGCTCCGTTGGTGCTGGGTCATCCCTGGCTGGTTCTCCATAACCCTCGTATTAATTGGGGAGGCAATACTGTCCTGGGCTGGAGCGAATATTGTCATGCTACCTGTTTGTTGTCTGCATGTTCTCCCGTTTTCTGTTCTGTGTTTCAGGAGGATCACTCAGACCTGTCTAACGTGACAGTGCCTTCTCCTACTGCAGCAAATTAAATTTTTCTTCATGATATTTAGCAAGTTAATCAGGAAGTGACGATTTTGTTCTCTTCAACTGACTAGATGGAAACGGTGCTTTATTCGCAAATGTTTTATACGATATTCCAATTTTGCGCACAAGTTTAATTCGTAACTTTGGATGGAAACATAGCTAGTGGTTGACTGCCCCTTTTTGAGAATAAAAATAACAATCATATAAAGGACAACAAAATGAATACAAGTGGCTCCTGATGATGTATTGAGCTGTTGTTATAAAGCGAAACGATCGGTCTGTGCAAGAAACTGAACATTCTTTACAACATTATTATTAGGGTGCAATGGGTCGCAGTTGATCAGTGATCCATACAGATCAGGCAACGGTTCGACACGCATGTGATTTGCAGATTAATTCTTAAGTTTAACCATCCTGTATCATTTGCACTTGTTTCGTCTTTCCAGTTTACATGTTCAAGTGATTTTAAACCATTCAAGCAAAAGAGAACTCGCATGAAGCGCGCACACAGCGGAGATTAACAGAACTGATTTCTCTTTCATGTCTCTTTTTGCTTGAACGGACACATACACACAAAGTAATGTTAAAATATCCATCTCGGCAAGTATTCTCTTAAACACAGTTGGTTATGTCTTAAGTGACCATAAACTGTTGAGATAGTAACCAGATGTGTGTCAGTATATTCTGTTTGTGCATTTGGTCTTAAAGCTACAGCAGCCTATACATTCCTGATGCTGTCACGGTTCATGGGTCCGTGCGGTCCTTTTGCGTCTTGTCATGTGTGTGTGTGTGTTACGTCATTCATTAGTAGTGGCAGCTGGCGCTCTATCAGAGCGTGCCAGCTGCAACTCATTAGCGATGCCTTTATAAGGGCTCTTTGTTCAATGTGTGTTTGTCGGTTCGTTATCTCATGTCCTGTCTCCTTGTCAGTTCTCTGCTTCCAGTTCACGCTCAGCTAGGGTACGGATCTTCAGCCCTCGCCTTGGGTAGGCCAGCGCTGAGTGGAGAATGCTGCTCGGGAGGAGCCCTGATCTTGACCGAGACTCCTGATTGTGATCACATTCTGTCTCCGTCTATTGTGGTTACAAAATAAACCCTTATTTCGCACTTGCACTTGGATCTTGACTCTTTTCTCCCGTAACAGAACGAACCGACCGTTATATGGATCCAGCGAGTGCGGCAGAACTCAGGGACTTTTTGTCTAAAACAAACATTCGCATGGAGCATCAGGAGGATCAGATGATGGCCACGGGGCGTGCCGTCCAGGCCCTGGTTGTTCAGGTGTCTGAGCTTACCACCCAGATCCAGCATCTGAAGGCAGAGACGGCTTCAGGTCAGCAACCAGCCATGCTTCATCCACCGGTTTCGGTGGGCCGATTTTCCGCACCACTGAACCTCGGCTACCACCTCCAGCGTTTTATTGTTCACTCTACATTTCCCTCCAACCATCTTCATTTCCCACTGAAGAGGCTAAAGTGGCGTTTGTCATAACGTTGCTCTCGGGACGAGCGGCTAACTGGGGAACCACCGTGTGGGAGAGGAGACTGCCTTGTTGCTCGTCTTTTCAGGCATTCTCCGAGGAGCTACGGAAGGTTTTTGATCATGCTGCTTCGGGCAGAGAAGCAGCACGACTTCTCGCCGAGTTATGCCAAGGACAGAGCACGGTCACAGACTATTCTATCGAGTTTCGCACATTGGCTGCAGAGTGTGGGTGGAATACTGAGGCACAGTGGGACATGTTTCTGTTTGGACTTTCTGATAAGATTAAGGACGAGATAGATTCATCGGAGTTACCGACCGGGGTGGACGAACTCATAGCTCTAGCCATTCGGGTGGACTCCCGATTACGGAGGCGGGCTCAACGACAACTCCGAGAACCGCCGTTCTCTGCACAGACTCAATTGCCTTCACTCACCAGTCAAACTGTTTTCTCTCTTCCAGAGCCTGAGCCCATGCAGGTGGGAAGGAATTAAGGACGAGATAGATTCGTCGGAGTTACCTACTGGGGTGGACGAACTCATAGCTCTAGCTATTCGGGTGGACACCCGATTGCGGAGGCGGGCTCAACGACAACTCTGAGAACCGCCATTCTCCTCACAGAGTCATTTGCCATCACTCACCAGTAAAGCTGTGTTCTCTCTTCCAGAGCCCGAGCCCATGCAGGTGGGAAGGTCCCGACTCTCACAACAGGAGAAGCAGAGACGTAGGAGAGAGGGATTGTGTTTATACTGTGGCGCCACCGGACACATCGCAGCACAGTGTCCTGTAAAAGACAACGCCCGCCAGTAGGTAGGAGGTTACTGACGGGTGCCATCAAAGGACACAAATCCTCTAGTGTGAGCACTCATCTTTCTGTGAGGCTGGTAATTCGGTCTTTTAATCATGACTGTGAGGCTTTAGTGGACTCTGGAGCAGAGGGGAATTTTTTAGACATTGCTTTCGCTCGGTCCCTTCAGATACCTGTGGTGGAGCTTTCACAGCCCATCTCTATGCTTGCACTCAACGGCCAGGCTTTACCCTCCGTCACTCACGCCACTGCACCATTAAGACTCATCACTTCGGGTCAACACACTGAGGATATTCACTTTCTCCTCACCGACACGCCCACTGCTCCGTTAGTGCTGGGTCATCCCTGGCTGGTTCTCCATAACCCTCATATTAATTGGGGAGGCAATACTGTCCTGGGCTGGAGCGAATATTGTCATGCTACCTGTTTGTTGTCTGCATGTTCTCCCGTTTTCTGTTCTGTGTTTCAGGAGGATCACTCAGACCTGTCTAACGTGCCACGTGAGTACCTTGATCTGAAGGGAGTGTTCAGTAAGTCTCGGGCTGCTTCTCTACCTCCTCATTGTCCCTATGACTGTGCAATAGACTTATTACCAGGTACGTCTCCGCCTAAGGGCAAATTATATTCACTTTCCACGCCGGAGAGGGAGGCCATGGAGAAATATATTTCTGATTCTTTAGCAGCCAAGATCATCCGCTCCTCTTCATCTCCGGCCGGTGCGGGGTTTTTTTTCGTGAAAAAGAAGGACGGCTCTCTTCGTCCCTGTATTGATTATCGGGGCTTAAACGACATCACGGTGAAGAATACTTACCCTTTACCGTTGATGTCGTCGGCTTTCGAGCGTCTGCAGGGGGCGTCATTTTTCACGAAATTAGATCTCCGCAACGCTTATCATTTGGTTCGCATGAGAGAGGGGGATGAATGGAAAACCGCTTTTAATACCCCCAGGGGGCACTTTGAATATCTTGTTCTTCCCTTTGGCCTTTCCAATGCTCCCGCGGTTTTCCAGGCACTCGTTAACGATGTTCTGAGAGATATGCTAGATCAGTTCATTTATGTTTACCTGGATGACATACTGATATTTTCTCGTTCTCTCCAGGAACATGTTCAGCACGTCAGACGAGTGCTTCAGAGGCTGTTAGAGAATGGGCTTTTCGTCAAGGCGGAGAAATGCGTTTTCCATGCACAGTCTGTTCCTTTTTTGGGATACATCATCTCGGCCGAGGGGGTGCGCATGGATTCCGAGAAAGTTCAGGCTGTGGTGAATTGGCCAACCCCAGATTCCCGCAAGGCCCTGCAGAGGTTTCTGGGCTTTGCCAATTTCTACCGGCGTTTTATTCGCAATTTCAGCCAGCTAGCTGC
>NW_015634017.1:280087-283962 GCF_001515625.1 Sinocyclocheilus rhinocerous | reverse complement strand
CAATTAGGAAAGACAGGAGTCCTAAAACTCTTAAGTTGATTGGGATGTTCTTTTATTCTGGACGGCAAGGGCAGTGACTGCAACATTGAACGTATTTTGCAGTATTAAACACAGATTTATACCGATTTCATCAGGCTCCGAAAATTCTTCAAAAAGAACACAAAGAATGGCCTTCTCAGCTGCCATAGTTGCAACTCTTGCGGAACAGGGTGTTCATCGCACCACCGTTTCCGTTTAAAAACGTTTTGCACCGTTTTGTCGGGGCTGAACACAGCCCTGGTTCGTTTTCATTTACGTAATGACACAATGACGTAACTACATCTTGGATGGCCTGAGGGTGATTAAATTAACAGCAAATTTTCATTTTTGGCTGAACTATTCCTTTAATACTGAACTGTGGGTAATAGACTGTATAGGTGAGTGTTACAAAATAAGATCTTTAGACATGGTCACATTAGTGAAATTTCACAGACAAATGTGTCATTGTCTATTGTCTATAGTGTAGCAATGTATGAAGCAAAGCTCAAAAAGAAGTCGCTTTAAAAGATGATCAGCTTTCAATTCGTCAATGCAATGAATCCGCAAATTCAAACTTCGTACGGATCCGTGGATTCCTATAAAAGTAACTGTGAAAATTCGCAGAACAATGGTCAATGAGATCACACATTTTCTCTCTGAGGAATCATGCCTGCTTGAAGCCAAGCGTTTAAAATAGACTATGGAACTTCTGCTATATAATCACTGCACCTCCAGCTACTGCATTTGCATGCGAAATGACTAATATATAAATACCATACTGTGATTAAAAGCAGTGAGCTCATATATCAGTCTCAGTGCATTCTGCCCAAGCAGTACAAGCGCGCGCGCACACACACACACACACAGAGCCCGTTCTGCAGCTGTCACTAGCTGACATGGCCCTGCAGCGCACCATGTGTTGTGTAAGTCTGATGAAAGCAGAGGTTCAGTAGTGGAGCGCACGGCTGCCTCGTCCCAGGATGGCTGGCCCTCTTGTTTCATGTGACGCGTGGCACAGCTGTTATAGTACAGCATCGCTCCTCTCCCTCCGTCTCTTTCTCTGTTTCCTTCCCCTCCCTTCCATCCCTCCACTTCCTGACAAATAGGACAAAGATGTGTGAATCCCTAATTCCTCCAGTGGCACAGAAGCATTGAAGAGCGGAAAGCATCTGGTTATTCTGCTCTTCTCTTTTTTCAGCCCTCTCACATCTCGACAACACTATAGGGTCCTTTCAGAGAGGAACAGAGAGAGAGAACAAAGAGGAGAGGGAACGAGGTCTTGCTTTAAATGCTAAATGTATGTCGAAGGTTCTCTTGCGTTTCCATGTTTTTTTTTTATGTTTGCTTATAGGTCTCCTGTGCATTTCCATCTTCCACAATGTTGTAGCTCAGAGCTTGCTCTTTCCAAGCCCAGGAGACAGCTCAGTTATGTGCCATTTAAAGGTGAAGTGTGTCATCTTTTTTTAATGCTTTCCAGTTTAATATGCAGAGAAGCAGTTATTTCCTTGAAGTGTAAATATAGAGACTCTCTGGCTCGAAACATTGCTCTGATTGTTTGAGCGTCCCGACCAGCCTGACACAGTAATACACAGCCAATAGCGTAAGGTTGGGGGCAGGGCTATCTATCTGACATGGGGAAAACATGCTACTTGTGCATACTTTAGTATTACTACTTATGTATTTATAATAATAAAAACAAATGAGAGATATCAAACTCGCAAGTTCTCGTAACATCAGTGGTACCTCAAAATTTGCAGCTTGTTTAGGATATTATTAAGCAATCAGACAGATGGGGGGAAAATTAATAAAAAACCATAGACTTACGGTGAAGGGGGGACCTTTTATGCTCACCAAGGATGCATTTATTTGATCAAAAATACAGTAAAAACAGTAAATTGTGAAATATCATTGCAACTTAAAATAGCTGTTTTCTATGTGAATATCTGTTAAAATGTAATTTATTTCTGTGATCAAAGCTGTATTTTCAGCATCATTACTCCAGTCTTCAGTGTCACATGATCTTCAGAAATCATTCTAATATGCTGATTTGACACTCAAGAAACATTTTTTAATATTATTAATGTTCAAAACAGTTTTTGTTGTTTAAAATTCATTCAAAATAATTTGAAATATAATCTTTTGTAACATTACAAATGTCCTTACTGTCATTTACTGTCACTTTTAATCAATTTAATGTGTCCTTACATAATAATAACAGTATTAATTTCTCCAAAATAAAACAAACAAACAAAAAAAAAAAATAACTTACTGACCCCAGATTTCTTTAACAGTAGTGCATTATTATTATTATTATTATTATGTTGGATTATTTGCCATGGGAAACAAAATGTTATAAATGATATCTACACATTTTAAGAAATGAGCACACACTGTAAAAAAAATATTTTTCTAAATTGTAAAAACAAAGATTATTGGAGTACATTTTACAAAAAATACTATTTAAGTTTTTCTACTTCACAATCTGATGTGTAATTCAAAGTGTTGCTTGCCATTTCTTTGTAATTGTTTGTGAAATTTACTTTGAAATTATTTACAGTTTCTGAGTGAAAATTTTCTCTCCACCAATCTTTTTTTAAGTACATACTCATAGCCACAAAACAACGGAATTTTCCACTTTGCAAGCCATTGTGAGGATAAATTCATAATAAAACACATAAACAGCGATGCAATACAAACAAGCATTTAGGGTTCATACATTTCGTAACCAATGAATTCCCATGATTTTGGATGCTTCCAATCATTTGTTGTTAAATATTTTTTAAAAATCAGTTTATATTTCCAAAAATGTATTTCTAGCCACTGAAATATTTTAGAGCTATATAAACATAACAAAATTTGTATTCACTACAGACATTCCCATCAGGCCCGTAGCCAGCTATGAGGCCACCGAGGTCCGGAATTTTTCATTTTCAAAAATAAAATTTGTTCTTTGAACGACTAATTTTCTGTTAAACTCCTCATATGAATGCCTGCATAACATGTATAATTCAGTTTAGACAGTTTGCAAGAATGTTTAGCGTCCCTGTTATGAAAATGATCGCTGCGTGACGCTGGCCGGAGTGAACGAGGCTTGAGAGAGTTGTGAGTGACGGCATGGGCGATATCTTTATCTTATCTTATTTGCAAAAGATTGGAAATAATTTCGGTTTATTTTTATTTATTTTTTGTTTGTTTTAGTATCAATATCTGGCAACACTGCATCGCCGGCACTTAAACTGAAAGCAATCAAAAAAGATTATAACACAATTCTTTAACACCAACAGTGTTGCCAGACGTACCATAATTATCGTATTTGTACGATAATTTTGACCTCTGTACGATGTACGATCAATAATTTAAAAAATCCCATAATGTACGATAATTTCAGAATTTTGTGACTCTTCAAATGATGGTAGTTGTAAATCATAGGGTTTCTATACTCATCCACGAAATCAGCTCATTACAGACACTATAAATGCGCTCGTTAAGAATTCAGGAGGGTGCCCTGATTTTAAGCCAAAGAGAACTATCTTGCGGTCCATGACGGCGAGAACCCCCTCAACATCTGGCAACACGCAGGCTTCCGATGACAGCGACTCACAGGTGGAGTTATTTATCTAGTTTTTTATCTATTGTGGTAATTTGCAGGTTGTGTCAAAACGTTATTGGTCTAGATAAATAGCTGTATTCTGTACGTTTGACTCATGTACGATAATTTTCTTCCAAATACGATAATTTTGAGCTTCTGGTACTATACTTGGACATTTCCAATCTGGCAACACTGCACTGAGATCCGATCAATCACAATGCGTCCTCGACTACCTCTGGACCAGGACACGCTGATCGGATAACATTCC
>NW_015634017.1:244318-280060 GCF_001515625.1 Sinocyclocheilus rhinocerous | reverse complement strand
CCCCCAAAAAAAACCTGGGTACGGCCATGATTCCCATGACTTCTTGACTGAAAATCAGAATTTAAAAAATTGAACGCGTGTTTGTGCATCAGTAAGGGTTCTGTTAAGGTGAACAATCTTTATTTCTGAACTCTATTTCGACCTAGCTTTCATTTTGCAGCTCCTTTGGCCTACAGGGCCCTTCTTTTACACCGAGCCCATAGTGTACTGGAACGACGTTCATGCCTTTCTGCCTTAATATCCCCTGTGGCAGCCTCCATCGCCCATGAGAACTGCTTTTTTTCCACTCTCTGTCTGTCAGAGGAGCGGAAGTGTTGCCTTTTCATCCATTATGCATTTTGGCACCCAGTCAGTCATAAAGCGGGCACAACACCTCGCTCCAATCGCTCCTTAAGCACACACACCCATCTCACCCAGTCTCTCAATCACCTGCGACAATAACGTGTCTTAATCTTCTCTCATCTGCATGGAGCTCACGTGGATTTATGGTAATTTAAGCATAATACGTCAACGCACATTGAAGGGCTATTGAAAATCTTGAAAACTTATTAAAGTGCTCATCATTTTCCAGGGAACCATAAAGATATTAGTCGTGTGCTGTGTTAGCAGAATCCATATTTCAAACAAACAAGAGATAATGAACTGTGAGCAGCATAATCATGTACACGTCCCAACTGGCCTACAATGGGATTAAACGCACAACATGACTGAAAACAAATTCAATATTGTTCTTCTGGTTAATCTAATGAGCCGGTGAGTAGTATGCTACCATAATACTCGCAATATTTCTGAAGTATATAGCATTAATAATGTGTGCAATACATTCTGGATGCATAGAATGACCATGACCTCCTACATTTGACAACATGTGTAGTACACAACAGAGAACGATGCACAGAATAATGTATATCCTATAATGCAAAGCACTCGACTTGACTTTCCATTACTAGTGCGACAAATGAACCAGAAATAATTACAATTGTGATTCTAACATCTCGCCAGGGAGAGCAAGGCTATTCTGTGTTACTTCAGAAGACTTGGAACATGGCTGAAAAAAACGGTATGATAAAAATATAAAAGAAAGCTAGAAAAAAGAAAAGCTAAATTGAATTATTTTAAATTATAATTAAATTAAAAATGTTAAATGATGACACCACTCAGTGTGGAAAGATCATGTGAGAACAATGACACATACTACTGCTTTGAAATGTTTATCATTGCATTGTTTTACTTGTTTTGAAAAATAGTAGGCAGTATACAGTATTTACTGTGCAGCATTAGTTAACAGTAAACACAAAGCCATAATCATGTCTAGAACATTAGGGGGGACCAGTTATATATAAGATTTAAAAAAGAAGAAAAGAAATAGAACACTGAAGGAAATTCCATGTCTAATTCTAGTTGGGAAGTAATCATTTTGAACGATTTCCAGATAATATGACAAAAATATAATAAAGATATAAGACAAAAACGCAGAACGTTGCATGTATCGTCATATTTAGGAATTAAGCCTACATGAATCACGTAAATGGTACCATATTTTCAATTTAAAAAGGCCGTTTTTAAGAAAACAACTTGAGTAGTTTGCATCCCTGGATGTTACTGTCGGTCGTTTGACAAAATATATAATTTATACTAAAACAGTTGTCAAATATTGTATGTTTTTCGCTACTTCAATCTTACCTCGCTGTCTTTCAACGTGAAAACTGACGCTCGCTCTGGATATAGGGTTGCCAGGTCTGCGTAATAAAATCAGTCCAATTGCTACTCAGAACTTGCCCAATCACGGCCAAAATTATCCCAATTATCACGTTCCGGGGGAAACTGGCTATTAAAATGGCAACATAATCGCGTTCCGGTGGGGTCCTCCTCAGTCAATATTAAAAAAGTAATGCGTTACTTTACTAGTTACTTGAAAAAAGTAATCTGATTACGTAACTCGCATTACTTGTAATGAGTTACCCCCAACACTGGAGATGATTCGCTTCAAACCTCGCACAAAAAACGACCAAGACAACAATATAAAAGTAGCTCGCGGACTTGGCAACACGCTCTGAAATTCGCGCTTTGCTTCTGTGAACAATAAATCCCGCCTACTTCGATTTGATCGGCGATCTCTATCATTCTGACAGTAACGAGCGCCGTTAGACCAGGCTAAAAATGTAACTTTTAAACCTTAGTCATCATAATAACAAACAGAGTGCAGCGTAATGGCGTGCAGCAGATTTTACAATATTAAGGGGACAATTTGGCCATTTCTAATTATTGATATCGACTTGTCCCTCTCATGTTTATGGTTACGGCCCTGAGTAAACTAGTCCGACTCAAACCTTTCTGACTGAAGCCACCGTAAAACTGCAAGGAAAATTCTGTAAGGTAACAGTTTAAGAGATATAAGCTTCATTAACCTTTAATAATTTAATTTAGATACATTTTCATTATTGTTGACATTACACAATATATATATTTACAGGTCATTATGAAATATCATTAGAATTTACAGGATTTTATACAAAATTGCCTGACAGATGCCTTGATTGTATGATCCAGATCCTTCACATATTGTTAGTGAACTGAAGTGATAGTTACAGAACCATACATTTCAGAGTTGCAATGATCGGTTTCTTGCTTAAGTTCAACTGGTGCGCTTTGAGGCCTTTGAAAAAGATTCAGATCCTTCGCTCCAATTTTTAAGAAGCAAGATTGTTTTCATCAACCAAAGTCTTCGACATTATGAAATCTAATACACCAAAAAATACGTTTAAATAATGAACCATAACATTAACATCTGATAAATATTGAATCAGAATTTTTTTTTTTTTTACCATGATGTAATATCAGCTACTAGTTTTCAACTTATATCTATCGATAGTGTTAATGGTTTACAAATATATTGCGTCTTTCTTCGTTGAGGTTCACTCGCCTCATCCAATCTCGAAACACTCGAGAGATGTTAAACAGCCAGCGGCTCACCACACAAAGTTTATACAGTGTAGAGATGAGGACTGTCTAGCATTTACACGGCCTAGGTACTGTTGACACAGTCCAACCACCAGGGTAATGGTCCATGTCAGTCCGTCCTTGTCCATGGGATCACATATACGTCCTTCGTCGTGGCCCAGCATGTTCATATATACCCTGCATCAGATAAAACCTTTGTTTTAATAGGGCTGAGTTTCCTTGTTGGCCCAACATCAAAAAAAAAAAAAGCAATAGTAAAAGGACCTGTTGTGAAAATACCCTGTATGGCTTCCTGACAGAGTCTTTGCATCCTGCAAACTCATTTGAAAGAACAGAAGAACCTTTAAAGTGTCAACTGAAAATGCATTGTGCTCCAGCTCTCTGCAAGAGATAAAGAAAACAAACCAAAGCATGCTTTTAAAAGATATCTGATACACAGCTTAACTATAGGAAAATAGACTTTCACGACCGACTCCTTTTGTAAAGCTTTCTCGGATGCAGTTGGCTACGAAGTAAACATATACTAACCCAAAAAACAAATCCTTTAAAATATATGCAAAGACAAGCATAAATATTTGATGCACAGAGTAATCTACATATGACAAATATAAGTGGTATATTGAAACTCTGGAACAAGCCCTGTACTGCGTGTTTTTTCCTCCGGTTGTGTCTTTAGAACGAAAAAACTAAATCCTGATTTTTTTTTTTTTACTTTGACCATCTTTCCGCTATATATTTGAAATAAATCAGCAAAAGGTGTATTGTTTTATTCTCTTTTTTTACTCTTCTTTGTTTTCTCTTTTGGTCCGTTCTGCTCTGCGGATGCTTTTAATGCACGTAGTAAAGCCAGTAAACTATGTTGAAGAAGGAAAACACGGTGGGGAAGATCATCCTCGACCACTTGTCGATGGAGTTGACGTCGGACAGGTCCGGGATGTTGACCTTGAGCTGGGAAGCCCGTCTCCTGAGCCGGCTTTTCTTCTGGGTGGCGTGGCGCTCCAGCGCGCTGTGGCCGTAGTTTTGCCGAGCCATGGCCGCTCGACGGTACTGAAGGGTGGAGCTGTCGTAGGCAAGCATGGTGCTACGCGGGTCACCCAGACTCCGGGAAAGATCAGACGGACCCATTTCGTTCTTCATCTCAACCGTGGTCAGCCGGATATCATCGGGGGTCATCTGGAGAGAGAAGCAACATTGTAGGATCAGGTCTAGTTAAGAATCACTGTCATCAAATGGTGCATTATTGAAGAGCCCTCTATACATTATATTTGCAAAACCAGCATTTTTCTGAGATCTGTGGGTAGGATATTTTCAAAACACTGTGTATGCAACTGGAATCCGCCTTTTAAAATCACAGACCGCAGGGTAATGCTGTTTTTGCATATGTCGAAATGATGCACAATGATGGATTTCATGAACTAGATGTTGAAAAGAAGTGGACTGTCCCTTTAAAACCATGATGAATGCAGTGCAACCATAGTAAAAGAATCGTCAGCGATAGTTACACTGCACTCATGGTAAGCTGTGGAGTAAAAGCGTTTCAGGCAATAATATCCAGGATTATTCACGAATTTCAACCATGGCATGGTTAAAATTCTGTCTGCGTATAAATCAGCCAAATAAATGCAAATAAAAAAGGCAAAAACATGAAGGCAGAAGTCTAGATCAACAGTGAGGAGTCAGGTTGCAGAGATGGAGGTAAGGAAAGCATTCACTCACTTTCACTTTCCACGATAACCTTGCTTGCTTAAATTTGATTTTATTTAATTTTTCATTTTAAAGTTTCATTTTAAGCATTATTATATCTTAGGCTGCTTAATAATCATCAAAATTGTCCTACAAAAGCTACGTAAACATTGCAAATGCAGTTTGCTAAGCGCTAATGCTACTGTAACAAAGCGACAAATGTTGCACCTGGCTAGTGATACAATTTATCAGTATATATATTCGTATAATCAAGACTAACTAATACCTAACCAGATTAAGTGTTAGTTCCCCATTGTGTTGTTCACCTTGTCAATAGATTTTCTGCTTTGAACATTCAGTAGGCTAAATATTGTGTAACAGAAGTTTGATATCTCACATGCTTTAAATTGTATTATATTATATACATTTATCTGCATTTTATTGACAATCAGCCACTTGGTTTTTATGTAGACAATAATCTTGGCTATTCAAATTTTACAGACCTTAATTTATGTTTATAAGTAATTACCCCGAAATCAAATTCAGTACTCTGAATGTCCCATAAGTGAAGTCTCGTTCACACCAAGAATGATTACTGTAAAGATATCTACTGTATAAGGATAATTCAGTTAGTGTCCACAGCAATGCATGATATCATTTGTTATAATGATATATAAAAAATTATATTGTTATATATTTAAAGCAGGATGGATTCTGATTGGCTGCCAATGCTTTTATCGCTTCGACAATATCACTCTTCTGCAGTGTTGGGGAAAGTTAGTTTTAAAAGTAATGCATTACGATATTGAGTTACTTCATTAAAAAAGTAACACATTGCATTACTTCTATGGAAAGTGATGCGTTACATTTCTTTTGTGTTACATTGTGTCACCTGGCCTGGGCTTGATTATTAGTTTTTTTTTTAAATAACAAAAAATCCGAAAAGTTATGTGTTTGGCAACTTAATTTGAAAAAGTAACTCGTTTAAAAGTAATGCGCTACTTGAAAAAGTAAACTGATTACGCAAATCACGTTACTTGAAATACGTTACCCCCAACACTTTTCTTCTGTGTTGTTATAGTTGTAGTGTGGACCACCCTATATTCTCATAGAATTTGAATGATTAAAATTTCTTAAAGTTATCCTCCGTGGTGTGAACGGTCCTTTAAACTAATAAGCATCCACTGCACAAAACGCTACGCTCGGCAATCAAACAGGAATGGGCATCTGGGAAAAAGGCTCGGATGCAAACGATAACTGAAAAAAGGGCAGGACAACGTAATGGTGGAAATGATGATGGCTACCATCATTACTCTAAAGGAAGAACAACAGAAAGTCATCCAAAGAAAGCATAAGAATCAAACAGAAACAGCTTGGGTGTGTTTACTTCTGGTTGGTTATCGATGCAGAGCCATTGCATTTTTTGTACCATTCAGTACCTTAAGTCTTTGATCGCCTAGTCCTAATGCAGCATCCTCCGCAAAGATCGGATCCCACATCGAGTCATACCCGTCAATTTCCCTCTGTTTCATTCTGGCATAGAGAGCATCGTCTCTCTGAACTACACTTCCCACCAACCACTGCAAGCATACAAAATCAGTACAGTTACAGAGGTCGGCTGCACTCAGAGAGAGACACAACTCTTTCAGTGAGATTAGAAGGAAAGCCCTAGAGGCTCCGCCAGCCGAGAGTCTCTTGTTTACAGCTAACAAAAGTCTGCGCCGATCTCCCGGATATTTCACCACATGTTTCTGAGGGTAAAAGCCCATTAGGTTGCGGCTTGTGAACAAGCTTATGCCAGTGGAAAAAATACAGCTATGCATCCGGTGTTTTAACAATCTGACCCTGAAAGAGAACCGACCACCTACTGACCAGAGGCCTTTGTCAACAAACCCTAAAGACGCGTGAGGTGTTTGTGTGTGTGTGTGTGTGTGGAAAGCTCGGCAGTACCTTGTTGGGGTCAGGCCTGAGTTTCTCATTGTTGGCCGTGGCGGCTTTTTCCGCCGCTTTCTTCTGCCGCTGAGGGCCTCTCCCGAAGAAGATGTAATTGACGAAGGCGTACTCCAGCAGCGCCAGGAACACAAAGACAAAGCAGCACATCAGGTACATGTCTATGGCTTTCACATAGGGAATCTTGGGAAGGGTCTCTCGCAAGTGAGTATTAATGGTGGTCATGGTCAGCACGGTGGTGATACCTGGAGTTCAGAGAAAGCATTCAGGCATAATTAAGTACAGCTCAAGTCAGTTGCAGCTTTATATAACAAGAGAAGTGAGATGTAATTATCCAGCAAGCGCTGAGTAGGAGCTGCCAACGGAGAAATTACAGAGGTTATTCATGTGTCATCTTCCAACTTGAAACCATTATGAAAACTTTGACAACAATCGACTTGAATACAATGCGCTAATGCAAATGCAAATCGAAGAGGTTTGCCGCGAGCTACGGCGCTTCCAGAGAGAAGCATTGAGATATACCTAGAGATGTGCTTTTCGATTTAAACGAAGCACCATTTCGGGTAGCACTCATGAACACTGTGGGATGAGTTGCATGATGAAAATTAATGCTTGGGTTTAGGGGTCTGTTCGCTCTCATGTAACTCGCCTCACAAAGTTCTCGTGGCATCAGTGGCACTTCAAAATTTGCAGCTTGTTGATGCTATTATTAAGCAATCCGACTGAAGATATTTCGCAAAAAAAACCCCATGGACTTACAGCGAAGGAGGGGCCTCTTATGCTTGCCAAGGCTGCATTTATTTGATCAAAAAAAGCAGTAAAAACAGAAATATTGTGAAATATTATTACAATTTAAAATATCTGTTTTCTATGTGAATATATAGTAAAATGTAATTTATGTCTGTGATCAAAGCAGAATATTCAGCATCATTACTCCAGTCTTCCGTGTCACATGATCTTCAGAAATCATTCTAATATGCTGATTTATCATCAATGTTGAAAACACTTGTGCTTCTTAATACTTTTGTGGAAACAAAGTGATAAATTTTTCAGGATTCTTTGAATAGTTCAAAAGAAAATCATTTATTTTAAATAGAATTTGTAACATTATAAATGTCTTTACTGTCCCTTTTGATCAACTTTATGCATCCTTGTTAAATCAAAGTATTGCTTTATTTTCAAATGTATTATAAAAATAATCTTTTGAATGGTGCATGTAAATTATAAAGAGTCAAATCTAGTTTTTCGATGGATTATTGCCTCTAAGCTCACCTCTAACCCATCTGCCAAATTAGTCAAAGAACAATTCATCCGCATTTCTCCCATATTCCTAAATGTTTAATTTGTTCATCATCCTCATCATCTCCGTTTGGTCAAATTCACACATACATAGCAAACACGTTCAGTGTAGAATAAAGCAATAAGCCCCGGGAAGCCGTGGTTTACAGTGAATTTATAACAGCTAAGGGGCGTTGTTAGGTACGACGCGAAGCGGAGTTTTACAAAACGGTTATTCCATATACGTAGTATATTTCACAAAATAAAACAGAGCAAATAAAGTGTAATGATATTAATAAAAACATTATTCTTCCGCCAAACAATGTAGTTCCTCAGAATCGTTTGTGGTTTCAACAAAGTGGTTGCCGAGCAACACACAAAGTAAACAAAGGTGTATGTTTGTAGAGTAATTTACAACAGCGTTGAACTTGGCTCAGCCAATCAGAATCAAGGACCGGAACTATCCATTTTATAATAATAATTTTTCCGCATATTTATATGTTTTTTGTGCAAAACAACTTTATTAACATTATAAGTAAACCTCAAGAAACAGATTTTTAAAAATCCATGTCATGACCACTTTAAATACTACTCTTATTTATATAAAATAATATTTATTGAATAATAATATTTAATAAACAACAACAGCCATCATAAAAGTTGCTAGGCAATTCAGTCAAAAGTACAAAGGCAGCACTGAGCAAATAAAGTGTAATGATATTAATAAAAACATTATTCTTCCGCCAAACAATGTAGTTCCTCAGAATCGTTTGTGGTTTCAACAAAGTGGTTGCCGAGCAACACACAAAGTAAACAAAGGTGTATGTTTGTAGAGTAATTTACAACAGCGTTGAACTTGGCTCAGCCAATCAGAATCAAGGACCGGAACTCTCCGTTTTATAAAGCTCAAGCAATTCATTCTGAAGCCACGTAGAGAAACCGAGACGTCAAGTCTGTAACACAGCCGCTGTATTTCTGTTTAAACAATACAGCAAGGTTGAGACATGTGTTTCCTTGTCACATGCCCCTCACTGCAGACAGATTCATTCTGACAAGTTCACCCAAACACAAAAGGCCCGGCTCCCTATCATCAGTGATCTATTCTCCGCCGTCTCCCCCCGAAGTATCAGCATCACAAGAAACCATTTTGTCATAATGGCAGGAACATGGCCCTAGACATAAAACATGTCAGTAAAGAGCGACCAGAGGAAAGTTTGTCAGCTTAATCAGCAGTAATACATCAACGCAGATCAGCAGAGGCTACAGAGCACTCCTAATAGAGTTTGGAGCTGAGCACTGACACCGCTGTATTTTCACTGGAGTGAGGCAGATTTAAGACCCACTTGAGTCCAAGCATCATACAATTTCATTTGCAATTTGAGCCTGCTCTTTTGGAGCACAGGCAGGTACTGCCCAAAGGAAAGCACAACCACAATATCTAGTTCCTCCTACGCAGCAATGCGAAAAAAAGAAGATTCATCTCATGATTGTCTCCTCTAGAGTTTCAGACGAGATGCTTTAAAAACGTTTTAACTACTCTGATTTGAAAAAAATTTAAATACCAAAGATCTCAAATATGAGTCATAATATGATAATATGAAAGAGCAACCGCTGAACAATTCTCTTCTTGGGGAACAGATGTACTAAGATCACCTTGATTTTTGCCAAGATATGTTCCTGAATCAACCCCCAGAAGACCTCAGAGGATGCTGCTAACCCTCAAACAACATATAAAACTACTAAATTGTACCTAATCGCAACATTTACTCGCAAAGTTTAATCGCAACATATAATCATTACAGTTAATTACAGTTAACAGTAATTTGTAACTAACTGCATGATTCTTACTGTACATTTCTGCCATAGTCACCACTAATAACCTACTCCTAAATATAACTAGAAACTACTTTGCAGCGATTTGTATTGTGAAAAGCACTACACAAATAAACTTGAATTGAATTGAATCACTATCTTTTGTTGATCCTACATGGAAAACTAGACTGCTTGATGCATATGTCATAATAAACGAGACACACTTTCAACAAGTCAGATTTGAAAAGTCCTAATCTGTTTGGCAAACTTCTACCAGATTTCTGAGAGCCTAGTTTGTGTATACATATCATTAGTATGTACAGTTATGTGTCTTATTAGTTACCATACTGTAAGGACATGCCTGTTTGTAACCACTTGTCCGTAAGTACTACATATTTACCATGTATATACATTAGTAAGTACAGTAAAGTATCTAATTAGTTACCATGTTTGGGCACTACCTGTAAGTGACGGTTATTACCCACACTTGTCTGTATGTACAAAATAATTACCATGCATGTACGACTGTTAAGTACAGCCGTGGTTCTTATTTGTTACTATGTACATACACTTCAGGTAAGTACCTTGTGTTACCACTCATTTGTCTGTAGGTACAAGATATTTGCCATGTATGTACCAGGGAAGTACACGTACTGTAAAATAAAGTGCTACCATCCTATTGGGTTTTGTAGAGGGAACCAGGGTGATGTAAACTTCCAGGTTAACCTACAAAATGATACCATCACTGCAGCACGATATAGGAATGTTGTTCCAGGACCAACAAGGATGTTGATACAGAAACACATCTTGGCAAAATCACAGTCACTGATGTATTACTCAACTGCAATGAGAGGCAAACAGAAAAGAGCCTGTAAAACAAGTACCGGAAATCCAAAGAACCATCATAGCTGATCCCTGAGCATACAAAATAAAGACACAGTATAAAATGGTCACCATAAGCACAACAAATACATCGCATGATCAGATGTCCCACCTAAAGCCACGCGGGCAGCAGAAGCATCGTAGTTGATCCAGAAGGATACCCAGGACAGGATGGTGATCAGGATTGAGGGCATGTAGGTCTGCAGGATGAAGTAACCGATGTTCCTCTTGAGTTTGAAACTCAGAGACAGACGAGGATAAGAACCTGGTCCAAAAAAGAAAAAGAAGGACGGTTTCATTCATGCTCTCTAGTAACATCTAGTAATAACCATTTTGGAATTGCTGTAGTCGTACCATACAAAGTTAGGGGTGGTGTGTAAAATTGTAAATGTTTATAAAAGAAGCATTTTCTGCTCACCGGGGCTGCATTTATTTGATCAAAAATGCAGTAAAAAAAGTCAAATATTATTGGAATTCAAAATAACCGTTTTCTATTTTAATATATTGTAAAATGTAATTGATTGCTGTGATCAAAGCTGTATTTTCAGCATCATTACTCCAGTCTTCAGTGTCACATGATCTTCAGAAATAATTTTAAGTTGCTGATTTGCTGCTCGAGAAACATTTCTGATTATTGAAAACAGTCGTGCTGCTTCATATTTTTGTGATGCATGATTTTTCAGTTCCCTTTCGAAAGGGAACTCAACGCTGCGTCCTCTAGAGGGCACTAGGGGACTCTGGCGTTGAGTGTAGCTAGGTCTCCTCTCGCTTTAGAGAGTCGTTATGCTGAGACCTCCACTCTTGAGAGTCCCTCAACTATGGTTGAGTGTTGTTAGGCTTCCTCTCGGTTTAAGAGAGTCATTCTGCTGAAGCCTCCACTTTGCATAGCTCCGCTTAGGCAGTATTAATGTGTAGGCTCTTGAGCCTCACTAACTGCCCCTGGCATTGAGTGTAGCCAGGTCTCCTCTCATTCTAGAGAGTCATTATGCTGAGACCTCCACTCTTAGAGTTCTGTACTTTGGTGGGTGAGCTAGTCTACGACGCTGGTGAGCTTGAGCCTGCCTGTAGAGGTTGTGGCCTTTCTTTTTTGAGCCTCACTAACGGCCTCTGGCGTTGAGTGTGGTTAGGTCCCCTGTCACGTTAGACAGGCGTTAGGCTGAGACCTCCGCTCTTAAGTGTTACCCTACCAGGGTCGAGCGTTGTTAGGTTTCCTCTCGTTTAAGAGAGTCGTCTTGCTGAAGCCTCCGCTCCCCAGCAGCGTCTCGTTCCCTGTTCTCAGGGAACCATGGTTACATGCGTAACCTGAGACGGTTTCTTTGATAAGTAGAAAATTTAAAAAACAGTATTTATTTTAAAATCTTTTGTGATGTAGTTAATGTCTTTACGGTCACTTTTTATCAATGCAATGCATCCTTTAATCAACTTAATGCAATAATGCATAATTTCTTTAAAAAAAAACCTGGACTGACCGTTATCAATAAACTGTTGTTTTTAGCATCAGTCTTTTTCTTGTATTGCAGAATGCTGATCATTTTAGTTTGATCATTCAATGCATTGGTCCATATCATTCTGCTGAAGCCTCCGCTCTCCAGAGCTCCGCTTAGGCAGTATCATTACTTCGTAGGTTCTTGGTGAGCCTCGCTAACTGTCTCTAGCGCTGAGTGTAGTCGGGTCTCCTCTCATTTAGAGGGTCGTCATGCTGAGATCTCCACTCTTGGGAGTTTTTCTATTAGGGCTGAGGGTTGTTAGGCTTCCTCTCGTTAAAGGAAGTCATCCTGCTGAAGCCTCGGCTCTTCAGAGCTCCGTCTTTGCAGTAATATGAGTTTATTGCAGAATGCTGATCATTTTAGTTTGATCATTCAATGCATTGGTCCATATCTAGTAAACACACAGGCCACCTCAAATATATATTTGGTGGCAGAACAGGTCGCAATAATAAGCGACGTGTCTGAGAGTGTGGGTAGAGTCAGACAGCCAGACTGTTCCTGTTATCTGTTCCTGAAAGGCAGACCAGTGATGATAATAAGACTGCAGAAAAACAAATTATGTGCACTTACTCACATGCTTACTCATCGCATACATCGCTTCAAGGTTTAGCAAAAGGACACTGTAACTATATATGCATGCAATAAGGTCTGCACCACAGCATTTCAGCTTGTGATGTTTTTGTGGATAAATTGTAGGGATCATACCTGGCCGGGGCGTATATCATCTTTCTGTGTGCTCACAGATGTGTGTATAACGACTGTTGCACATGAAGCCTTTGAATGTATTAAAAATCAGAGCTGGGTAGTAACTGATTACATGTAATCTGGAATATGTCATCAGATTCCAAAAAATAAGTACTTGTAATTAGATTAT
Organism: Sinocyclocheilus rhinocerous; assembly: GCF_001515625.1. Classification (NCBI taxonomy): domain Eukaryota; kingdom Metazoa; phylum Chordata; class Actinopteri; order Cypriniformes; family Cyprinidae; genus Sinocyclocheilus; species Sinocyclocheilus rhinocerous. Next base: position 267,133 of record NW_015634017.1, on the reverse strand, counting down.
ATTACATTTTAAAATACGTTTTTTTTATCGATTACATGATTACATATTATTCACTCAATTGCAATAAATTATTTATAATTTATTGATTTTCCCTAATTCTTCTTTTTCCGTCTTTTCTAAAATAGCCAACCGCTTATATACATTCAGAAAGTCTTCCAGTTTTGTGGACGTTCACACAAAGACCCGTCACTATAATTAAACAGAAAATATACAAGCCACACAGAATTTGACCACTGGATTTACAAAAAACATTTCCGTTTCAAGAAGTGTTTTCTCAGCATTACTGATGAACAGCACATTAAATTATGGGTTATTTAACCATGTATTTCTATGACTTCGGAAGGCTTTTGTCTTCAAATTCTGACTTTGTGTCTTACTTCCTTCTGCATCCAAGCTTTATGAGACTCTAAACAGAGAGAGAGTTGATCCTCAAAAACGTTGATCATCATCCTCAGATTGTCCATTTGAATATCGCATATTTATTTCTATGACTTCGGAAGGCTTTTGTCTTCAAATTCATTAAAATGCACAAATTCACGTTATTTCTTATTTACATGTAATGCAGGGATTCCCAAACTTTTTTGTGTCATCTGAACCTCTTTCATCTAATATATTTACTTGAAGTACCCCTGCGATTTTAAGGTAATAATTTAATAATTAAGTAACACATTTGCATCTTCATGGTCCTCTGATGTTGGTTAATGGTCAGATGACATCAGGAAAACTAAATACTTCATCATTTTTAGTATGTTTTTTTTTTTTACTGTTATTTTAAAATGATTTATTTTAACTTTACATTTTTATGATTTAATTAATTATTAACCTTTCTCAGTCTAAACTCGTGAACCCCCTGCAGTTTCTAGTTTGGGACCTTACAGTAATGTAATGTTTAATGCACTTGTTATTAATGACAATGAACAGAATATATTTTCTTTCTCTTTGCATTTTTATTTCAATACAAGATTATCCTATTTAAATCAATGTGATAAATGAGTAATCAAAAAGTAGTATGATTATATTACCTACATGAGTAACAGGGTTGTAAATATCACTCAAATTACATTACATCTCTAAATTACATCACTCAATAGCTAGTTGTTGTTGTAGTTTTTGTTATATTTCCCAAAATTTAAAGATAAATATTTATTCAATGTTTTTTTCCTACAATATTTTGGGTAACAGGGTTGAAGGTTAATATTGACAAATGCAATCAACAAGAAAAAAGGAATAAGGTTGTTTATGTGATCCAAATTATGTAACTTTGATCATGCAATAACCAGTGTTACTTTAGTATCATTGAAATGCTATTATAGTTTTTATAAATATTTTGAATCTGTTTTTATTTTTATATTTTTTTGTTTTCAAAACAAAAATGTTCGTTTGTCTCAAAAACGTTGATCATCATCCTCAGGTTGTCTATTTAAATATTGCATATTAGTAAATATTATAAGAAATGTGTTTTACATTAATTAATGGGGTTAGATTTGTTTTCAACCCTGTTACCAATATCCGTGACATGTCTAAATACAGTTTAAAACATTTTAGAAATAAATAGACAAAACTTATACCATTAAAAATAAACAAAACAAACTAAAAACGATGCAAACATGAGTAACAGGGTTGTAAATATCACTCAGATTACATATTACATCACTCAATAGCTAGTTGTTGTTGTTGTTTTTGTTATATTTCCCAAAACTTAAAGATAAATATTTATTCAATGTTTTTTTTCCTACAATATTTTGGGTAACAGAGTTGAAGGTTAAGATTGACAAATGCAATCAACAAGAAAAAAGGAATAAGGTTGTTTATGTGAAAATTTGTTTATGTGATCCAAATTATGTAACTTTGATCATGCAATAACCAGTGTTACTTTAGTATCATTGAAATGCTATTATAGTTAATCTCTTTACATTTATTTGTGGATCATAATCTATTTATTTGGAATAAAGCAACAATTCTACCCCCATAATTAAACAACAGTGAGAGAAAATCACACTAAATCACTTTTGTAACTTTAATACGGAATTGTATTTACACAGTGAAAACTATGTAAACTACCTTTATTTTTAAGAGTGATACATGATATATATCGTCATCGTGATATAAAATTACTCATATCGTGATACGTGACCCTGGAGCACAAAAGCAGTCATAAGTCGCTGGGGTATATTTGTAGCAATAGCCAACAATACATTGTATGGGTCAAAATTATCCATTTTTCTTTTATGCCAAAAATCATTAGGATATTATGTAAAGATCATGTTCCATGAAGATATTTAGTAAATTTCCTACTGTAAATATATCAAAACTTAATTTTTGATTAGTAATATGCATTGCTAAGAACTTCATTTGGACAACTTTAAAGATGATTTTCTCAATATTTAGATTTTTTTGCACCCTCAGATTCCAGATTTCCAAATAGTTGTATCTCAGCCAAATGTTGTCCTAACAAACCATACATCAGTGGAAAGCTTATTTATTCAGCTTTCAGATGATGCATACATCTCAATTTCGAAAAATTTACCCTTATGACTGGTTTTGAGGTCCAGGGTCACATATAAGATTTTGGAGATTTTAAGAACCCATTTTCTAACATATCCAACAAATATGTGTTTTAAATACTTTACATAAACCAACGGGCTACCAAATTGCATTGTATTCATGGAAAGTGCAGTATATATATTGTCGGTGACATTTAGATTTCAAAACAAGTGATCATTAAATGATGTAAGGGGACAGCTGGTTATGAAACAGACACACATCCACATCCGTGAAGGAATCTGTGTGTTTGCTTGTTCTCCGTCCTCGTTGAGGTTCCTTCTCCATCTGGGTGCAACTTATAATGAGAACCAGTGACCTATTTAGTGTTTCGAATAATTAACGATGAGCTTCTGATTTCTTCATATTCAAGGGAGTTATCTCTGCATGACTTGGCAACCAGGTACAGACTTAAAAAGGCCAGCAAAGCTGTAGGCCTCATAAAGCATTAATGCAGCGACAAAGATAACTAAACACGGCTTTCTCCTTCGGTTTAATGGGCCAGAGAGCAACGTGATGTAAATACGACAAGAGCTTGAGCCATGTGACAGTCATAAGATGTGTTTGGTTTGGTTGCGTCGTGTTCACCTCGCTGTCTGAAAAGGCTTTTAAATGGTGAGAGATGAAAGCAAGAAAAGCATGAGAGAGCTGAGGACTCTAGAGAAAAATGCTGTTGGACTGGGAAGGACTGGTGTTTCACTTTCCATGAAATCTATTATCTCTGTGCCACCGCGTCTGATTCTGTCAATTGACTGGCTGATTACTGTCAACAGATCACATCACTTTACTGCTACGGCTCCATTATTCCCTCGGGCCTTGAGAGAAACCAGAGAAAAGGGAATCAGAGGTGAGCGACTCGAGCGCGGAGCTTCTGCTTTAAAATCTGCTTCTGAATCGCGGCCATTAAAAATGTATCAAGTTGATCAGCGAAAAGGAGGCTTTAGCTTGTGTCTCATTAGCTCGCGTGAAACGCCACACAAAACACTTCTGCACAGATACGCAGATGAAAATTACGGGAAAACACGCAATTGTGAGCGTGAAAGGGTTCAGACATGGGAAAGGAAACGTGAGTGTGGGAGAGAAAGCGAAAGAAAGCCGGGTTGCCAGGTGTACGCCAGTTGGATTCTATTTAAATTAGAATTTTTAAAAATACATTCCATTTTTCATCTGCACACATATGAGACACTTTTAGAAACACTTGTTGGTATTAATGATCAATGTTTGAAATTATACCTAGAGAAATTTGTATTAAATGTATATAAATTATCCATTTTTGTTTTATATATTTATATTATATTATTTATTTAAGAAATTACATGAATATTTTGGATGCGATTAATTGTGATTAATCTTTTGACAGTACTAATATATATATATATATATATATATATAGGCTGTAAATAAATAAAATTAATTAATTAATTTGCATATTTGGTCAAAATTATTGATGTAATAATTTATGTTTTGACTAATGAAAATTCTCTTATTTGAACATAAGTTTCATTGCAACATTCTGTGGGGCATGTGGCCCAGTGTTGCCAAGTCTGCAGTTTTCCCGAAGAATTGAGCTACTATTATACTGTTGTTGCAAATTGTTTTTTTGGTTTGTTTTTGTTTTTTTAGAATGTGATTTTGGACCAATTTTTGATAGCCAATATTCCCCAGAACCTGATTGGGCTTGTTTTTGGCAGTGATTGGCCAAGTTTTGAGTAGCAGTTGGGCTGGTTTTGTTATGCAGACCTGGCAACCCTGATGTTGCCGATTAAATTTAAATGTACGCTTAAGAGACATTCCTTAAATTCAGAATTTTGCGACACCTTTAAGAGAACAATGCTATTTTAATATCACTGAGATACCATTATAGTTTTTATTAATATTTTGAATTTGTTTATTTTGTAACTTTTTATTAGTTGTTATTTATTATTTAATTTTTATTTATTCGTTTTTTAATAAGTCTATGCTTTTTATCTACTTTTATTTTAGTTTTTGTTATTTCAGTATATCAAGTTAAACTAATTGCAAATGAGAAACGCTGCATTAGCAACTTGATGAAATAAAATAAGCCGCAATTTCAAGAAGCGGAAATGCTTTTTATGGTTTTAGTTTTAGTTAACTATAATAACCCTGAGAGCGAATGAGTAGAAGAAGGGAAAGGAGGGCTGGAGCAAGAGAAGGAGGCAGAAGGAGAAAACAGCGCAGTGTATTGGTAGCTGGTAGTGTTTCTGTGCTGCTTAATGCTTCTGGCAACTTAATGATGAAACGAGAAGCCTGCGCCGGAGCATCACATCACAGCGCTGTAATCCAGCACTCCAGGGACAGAGATAAACACCGAGAAGACCTCGCATTCTTCTCCTGTGTCTTTCAGTTTTATTACAAGAAAAATTGCGTTACACACAATTACAGGTAATAATGACAAAATAGAAAGCCCATTCATCTTGATAAAGAGGGAGATGATTAGCTGTTGTTATGGCTGTAAATGCATAATTTAGCACTGCTGTCATGGCACAGCTGAAAAACAGATCATCAGACGCGTCTGGGTAACACATAACCCATAATCGCTTCAGCCTATGTTTTTAACGTACTTTACTATTTAACCGGTTCTGTAATATCAGGTTTCTACAGAACAGACACCATTAAAGCACTGTGTGTTCAACAAGCAACAAGAGGGTTCACAGGTGGAGTGACTCTCTTAAAGCACTGCTTGCATCAATTATTCAGCTGTTTACTGCACAGCCATTCACTCTCAAATGCAAAATGTGCAGCATTTTAGTTACAGTGTAACATAAACATGAAATTACATTTGTGACCATATTATTATTATTATTATTATTGTTATCATTATTATTATGATTATTATTATTATTATCATCATCATTCGTATTATTATTATTATTATTATTATTAATGCTATTATATGTATGGGACAAATATAAAAAAAAATGTAAAACAAAAAAATACCATGATAATAAAAATTATTATTATTACTATTACGTATTTTATTTTTTAAATAATATGTTCAGTATTTTATTATTTAAAAAACAAAATAAAGTAAAATAAAAATAATTCTCCATACTGTTAGATAGTAAATAATAATAATAATAATAATAATAATAATAATAATAATAATAATAATAATAATAATAATAATAATAATAATAATAATAATAATAATAATAATAATAATAATAATAATAATAATAATAATAATAATAATAATAATAATAATAATAATAATCATCATCATCATTATTAATACTATAATATTTGTGGCATACATAAAAAATATTAAAAACAACAAAAATATAATATAAATTATTATTTTTATTATATATTCTATTGTTTTAATAATATTTTTCAATATTATGTTCTGCATTCTGAAAATAATAACAACATCAACAACAATTATAATAAAAACTATTACATATTTCATAATAATATACTATTTATAAATTAATATTATTATCATTACATATTATACATTACATATTATGTATTTTATTGCTTTTATTATTCATAATAATAATACTACATGTAATAATTTAATAATGTTATGCTTTTATAAAAAAAATAAATAAATAAAACTTTTTAAAATCTGGTTATCAGTTCAACATCAAAATAATTATTAGAAATATCTGTCCTAAAAATACTATCATTTGACGTCTAGACAGATGGTGTGAATCTGAGAATCACTCACAGCTCTCGATCTCCAGTGTGCAGTTCTGCTCATCCAGCGGGTATCGCCGCAGGTCCATCATACAGGCCGCGGTGGTGGTGATCCTGAATGCAGAGCAGAGACAGGGGACTGTGGGGATTACACCAGAGACGAGGCCCTCCTCCCTCACATCCACACTGCTGCTCACACGTCTGTCTGGATGGATCTTACCATTCTATACATGATTTCTGCTATTCAATAAAATTGAGAAATTCTATCAAATCAATTCTTTAAAGGGGTCCTATTATGCTTTTTCACTTTTTCAACTTTAGTTAGTTAATGTTGCTGTTTGAGCATAAAAAAGCTCAAAGTCCACTTCAAAAGGAGATATTTTATTTAACAGAAATCACTTTTCAAAAACTACAACGAACGACTCGTTTGGACTACAATGCATATTTTCTGGGATTTGTGATATCACAAATACCGATGAATGGGACGAGACCTGGTTGAGCTGCACTAGAGAAGGCAACGGAGACATGCTAGCTTTCCCAAGGCAGATGAAGTTAGAGTGGTTACAATCATCCGGGTTTAAATCGCGCTCAAATTGATTTGATTTTGACGTAATATTTACACTGAAGCTCGCAGGCGGCTATGCCAGACTGGGGAGAGAGGTGTTGTAATAATGTAAATATTTGAAAAATAATGTTTTTTTCGAACAACCTAGTATGAGAGCCTGTTCTAGTACACCCCCAAAACAAAATCAAGACTTTGTAAAAGAGCATAATAGGACCCCTTTAAGCTATATTCCTGTTGCTCAAACAGTAGAGAACAGCAAGGTCAATGGGTTTGATTCCCAGGAAATGCATGAATATAAATTGTACACCTTCAATGCAAAGCAAGTTGTTTTGATGAAAGTGTCTGCCAAAGGTAAATAAATGAGCAAGTATTAATCTTGACATGATCTTGAGTGGACAACCAAGATTATTACCTGAAGACCTGAAAACTGTCTGTCCTTTGGGTCTGACCCAACTGCAGCAGCGAAGCTATTTTCACAGTAAATGAAAACTACAGTTTAATAGATGTCTCTGGACTTCATGTGGGTTGTTAAAACTTAACCTAAAAGAACTGCTTAGCTTTAATAATTCAGTACACAACTCAATTCAAAATCCTTTTACTTGAATTCTCCAATGGACATGAGTGCAACTTCACTTCTTTTTCTTTTCTTTTCTTTTCTTTTTCAGTTTTCAACCTGAACCAAACTGTCTGTAAAAATGACGCTCAAAAAAAAAAAAGTATATGTTTTTACTTTTTGGAAGACGACTCTTATACTCAAAAATACAGTAAAAATAGTAACATTGTGAAATATAATATTTAAAATAACAGTTTTCTATCTGAATCTATGTTAAAATGAAATTTATTTCTGTGATCAAAGCTGTATTTTCAGCATCATTACTCCAGTCTTCAGTGTCACATGATCTTCAGAAATCATTCTAATATACTGCTGCTCAAGAAACATTTCTGATTATTATCAATGTTGAAAACAACCGAGATACATATTATTTTATATATATATAAATATCCTGAATTAAAAGTAACTTCAATATAATAAAGCATTATAAATATAAATATAAACATTTGGAATTTTAATAAATCATTGTATATTTCTACTTGATTTTGTGAATTAGCATCAGTCAATTTCCATCATGATTATTTAGTTAACATTAAAAAGTCATGAACTTGTCACTAACTTTGATTTGATTTAAAGCAGCACTTATGAAACTGGTTTCAATTTTTTTGCATTTTTTACCGTATACACGAGTTAAGGTTTGTCAGTATAGCGAGAACAAGGCTCATCTTTTTCTTTGTTCACCATTTGGGGTCAGTAAGTTTGAAAGAAATTAATACATTTATTCAGCAAGGAATAGCAAAAAAAAGTAATGTTTCAAGGAAAAGCAAAAAAAAAAAAATGTTTCAATAAATTCTGCTCTTTTTGATTTGATGTAAAGCAGCCATTAAACTTGGGTTGCATTTTTTCCGTATACAGTTCTGGCTTGTCAGCAATCCTCATCTCTCTCTTGGTTCCCGGTCATAAATCAGCATGCCAAAAACATCAATACTCCCGAGGTTCCTCTGCACCGTCCCACAATCACAATTCCACAGGAAGCACTGGAAGAACTGGGAGCTCTGGGAAATCAGGAAATTAGGCCAAGATGGCAGAGGTAAAAATTACAGGCTATTTATAGGTCGCTACATCATCAGCAAAAGACTCAGTGCATTTGGGTGTCTAAGAGATGGCTAGATGAGAGAGTCGTTGGAAAGCTGAGGACAGTTCGAGGTGGACTTGGTCTCTCTCCATTCGTCCATCCCTCCTTCTCGCTCTCTTAACATTGTTAACCCTTTCTCAATCTCTCTCATCTCTTAACCCCCTTTCATCTTCTCCTTCTCTTTCCATCTTCCATCATACAATACATCTTTTTTTCTCTATGCCGGCATCTGTTTTCCATCTGTCTAAGAACAACTGATTAGACACTACTGTTCAAAAGTCTGGGGTCAGTAAGATTATTTTTGTAATAAATTAATGCTTTTATTCACCAAGAACGCATTAAATCGATCAAAAGTGACAGTAAAGACATTTATAATGTTGCAAAAGATTTAAGCACAACGGTTTTCATCATTGATGATAATCAGAAATGTTTCTTGAGCAGCAAATCAGCATATTAGAATGATTTCTGAAGATCATGTGACACTGAAGACTGGAGTCATGATGCTGAAAATTCATTATTTTTAAATTGTAATAATATTTCACTGTTTTTACTGTAGTGTTGATAAAATATGCAGCCCTGGTGAGCAGAAGAGACTTCTTTCAAACATATATATTATTATAATATATATAATATTATATATATTCTGTTTGAAGAAAATATATAATATGTCATTTCTGTTTGAAGTTTTAATGCTTTTGAATTAAAACTTGTAATAATTAACGTTATTTCATCAATTATTTTGTCTCGTTGTGGACTTGCTTCATACAATTATAACAGGTGCTACTAGACTTTTCCTTTAAGCACACATTATATCTGACAGCCAAAATAATTAATATGATATAAAGGACAAAAAAAAAAAATATTAAAGCAATGACATTATATATACCTGGATGTGTTTTTTTGTCAGAGTGGGCTAATATGATTTCTTTGTCAGGTGTTATAATTGCCCCCAACCATTGCAAACATTGCAAAGTTATTTATTGCCAAAGACACGTTTAGTTTACTGAAAGACGGTAGGTATATTTGTAGCAGTCTGTGAGTTAGGAAGAAAAACGTAAAAAAGCTTTTGCCCCCAGTCTCTCTTACTCATCTCTCCATTTCTCTGCTCTCCGTCTCACTGTGACCTGCTGCTTACTGCTTGATTTGTATCCGCTTGAAGAGGGCTTGGCTCAATATATTAAGAGCAGAAGGAAGCTAGGCCTGACCCCCACCGGTTTAGTGCCGCTTAACGCCTCTGGCAGCTTGTATCAGCTTGAAAAGGGTCTGAGGAATAAAAGTCGGAGCTGTTTACTCTCCAGTGCCGTTAGACTGCTACTTCCCTGCATTGAAACCCACCAAGGCCGAGATCTTCTCATCCACATACATTCAAGAGCGTTCTTTTTACCAGCACACTAGACTTCATCTACCCATCTATCACCGGCGGGCCGCAGCGCTACGGTTTCCCCGCGCACCGCACAGGTTCATGTAAGGGTTGGGTACAGACCCCAAGGCAGCATGTGTACCTTTATTCCAAACGACCTTGTTTACTAAGGCTTGTGCTGCAACACACCACGCAGGGGTCTGACTAAATTACATTATGAGGGTGGAGAGAGGACGAGCTGAAAACACAGCAGCCAAAATGGTAGTCCTGAGTTGGATCAAAGATTTCGCACACTTAACTAGATTGTTTGTTTTTTTTCAACCCTCTGGTGTTGTTCGGTCATTCTTGACAGAAACATTTTTCGTTTTTTTTTGTTATCTGAGTGGTATGAAACTTTTTTTGGGAAAAGGTTTTGGCACTTGCTTTGTGAACACACACACACACACACACACACACACACACACACAAAGAGTCATGGACATGATTCAAAAAGATTAAATGGTCTTGCAAAAAATAGTCACAGGTAAAAAATGATCGCATTGGAAATGATTGGGAAGCGAATCTCAACTAGTGGAAATGTTTGGTACTGCATCCAAACAAAATCTTACTGGAAGCTCATTTTTTGAGATATCAACCTCAAATTTGGAACAACTTCCTTAGATGTATGGACTTCACTTTCATGCAGGTTTAGAGTAAAACATATTTTTGAAAATATATATTTCATATAAAATTGAAAATTTTTTGTGCATTTTTCATAATAATAAACTCAAACTAATATAATTTTTTTAAGTGTCACTTTTATTTTTTTTTCACTTCAATAATTATCTGTATAATCCAAGTATAATCCTTTAACAAGATAAATCAGCAAGATTTACACTAGTTTAAGTTGGAAATTCCATTATCAGGTTTATGCTGAAAAACAGGTAATAAATGGATTATAACTATTCCATAAATATAAATTAGTACCATAAATTCCGCTAAAAACACAAAACATTAAATAAAAATTAAACTAAAATATAGTACATTCATTTAATTGAAATAAAAAAAATCTGTCATTTTTGACCATCATGCAAACAACAGACAGTTAAAAGTATAGCAACTGTTTCGATGGTGAAAAATGGTCTCTAGATGAAAATTGGCTTGGTGACATCATCAGATGTGGAAAGTCATTTGAGTGCACATACATATACTGTGCACATACGGACTAGGAATGTGCATCAAGAAAGTGTTTCTGAAAAGCATAGCATTAAAAGCACCAAGGTCAAGGGTTTGTTTCCCTGGGAATGAATGAACTAATAAAATGCATACTTTGAAAGGAATATAAATAAAAGCATGTGCCAAATGCAACATTTCTTAAATTAAATAAAAAATGAAAATTAAATCAATGCGCACATACACACTAGGAATGTGCATTAAAAAAGTTTAAAGCATAGCATTAAAAACACCAAGGTCATTTGCTCAGTTTCCATGGAAGGCATGAACTGATAGAATGTGTATAACTTGCTTTGGATAAAAGCGCGTGCCAAATGCAAAAAAAAGTAAATGAAATCAAGCCAATTTAGAGTTCATGTTGAATTTAACCAGCAAAGATGTGTTTTTAAAAACATAAATTTGCAGAATTAAAAAAAAAACAGAGGCAGAGAAAGCATGTGTCACATCAAGATCAGAGCATTTACTTTTATATTACTTTAATATATATATATTTTTTGTGATCCTGCTAAGCCACCATTAATAGTATCAGACTTAAATGTGTGAGAGAAGGACATGGTATTGAATTTTGCCACCACTTCAGAAATGCCTCTCCTATCTGAGTTTTCCTGTTGCCGCTGGTATATTCACCTACCTTTACACAGATAGATAGCACAGGAATGTGTGCTTATACAAAATACAATAATGCCAGCTATAAATAGAAGCTGTCCTATTCTGCCCTTAGACATCTTCAAGTTGCTGGAAAAAATAGCACCAGCCAATGCACTTCACCTCCATATAATAGGCAACCTTTTCTGTAAATGAGAATTAATGATCATGTCTCTGTTTTATTGTGTGGCTCATCCACTGTAAATGAGAGAGTAAACAGAAGACCTCTTCTTCTCTCAGTCGCTATGTCTAGTAATTTAGATTTGCGTTAAGAAGCGTTACAGTGCAGTTAGGGCCACTTCTGTCTAAATGCAGTTGACTAATTTAGGAAATAATAGACTTACTATTATTTCCTAAATTAGTCAACTGCATTTAGACAGAAGTGGCCCTAACTGCACTGTAACGCTTCTTAATTGGGCCTAGTACATAGCCTTGTTGAACACCTCATAACGTGTGCTTACTGAGTTATGCTGTATGCTAAAATGCTGTGAATGTGATACATCACAACACAATAAGCTGATCACAGCTAAAACTATACGTGAAATGTTGGTTTAATTCAGACAGATGACATTTTGTTTACATTTAGACAAATGAGTCAGACACTAGTCTCAGCCTAAGATAGTAAAGATTTATTTATATACATTGCACACAAAAGCAGAAGGCACTTTTTTGATCTGGCAAGTTTGATCTGATTTTACACAAATTTCAGTTCATATGGGAAAAAGTAGTGTTTAAAAAAGTACTACACTTATGAAACAAATAAAAACAAAAACAAAAAACATGGTTATTTGAGTTAAATCACAAATTAACCATGTTTTTGCTACATTAACCATAGTTTAACCATGTTATCTGTAGTAAAACTGTGGTTAAACAAATGATAATCAACCTGCCAAAAAAAAAAAACCATGGTTACTAAACCATGGATATTTTTTGTAAGAGTAGGGTCAACACAATGCATTTTTAAGAAAGAACTACCATTAAGAAAGTTAACCACGGTTTTATTATAGTAAAAGTGTAGTAACCATGTTTTTTTTTTTTTTGCAGATGGATTACCATTTGTATAACCACAGTTTTACTACAAATAATATGGTTCAACTATGGTTTGTGTAGTAAAACCATAGTTCATTTGTGGTTACCATGGTTTAACTACAATAACCAAGTTTCTTATGGTAGTACAACCATGGTTAATTTTCATAAGGGTTGAATGATACTAAATTTTTGTTTGAAGCATTCATTAGCAAATAAAATATATCTAAAAAAATAAATAAAAATTAAATAGGTATGACTTTGCATGTCAGTCTGACAGTCCTTTGTTTAAGTGGTTGACTCTTGTCCAGAATAAGTAGCCATATGAATCAGTTACTTTAGAGTTGATTTTAGATGCTCAAAATCAACATGCATACTATACATCAAAGAACGTTTCTTGTATCTTTAAAAGCTCCAACCATTGAAATTTGAATTTGAAACTAAATGAATATGAAAATGTCTTTGGTATAATAATAGAAAATGTTTTGACATTAATCCATTAAAACAAGGACGACACAGACTGCTAAGCCATAGCATGATTCACTTGTTGTATTATGACTCAGAAACTGTATTTAAGCCTGTGTATTTTCATCTCCTGGCCAGCGTCCGTGTTATTGGTTGAAGTCTTTTAGGAGCAAGACAATCAGATCTACCTGCCTGTGCTAAATTGTCAGACTGGGCTCTCACAGACAGCTATAGAAGAGCGCTGTTATTTTCTTCTTCTCCTGGTAATTGAGGAACATGCTTTGGCAGGCTTAGTGGAGCAGGGCACCCAAGGAACACGGACAACACACCCCAACTCATCACAAACACAGAAAGCCCATCTTCCAACACTCTTTTGTGTCAAACTGCAACAGAGCACAGATTCGCACTAACTTTCAGATGTCACAAAAGAGAACGCTCTATTACTGCCTCCTCAACACATGCTCACACACACACATGCTGTCTCACATGCGAAGGTCTCCATTGACAAAGTAGTGCGATGGCAGTCCCGAAAGCAATGTTCTGCGGGCCAGGTCACGGCACTCTCACACATTCCCATCAATGTTTCATCATGTGCATTTAGTGTTTCTGCACGCAGTTTCCCCTTTTGGGTTATGTAAAAATAGCTTATGTAATTGGGCACTTACATAATGAAGCGTTATAAATTATATTTATTGATTTCGGTCGCCTTAATAGCAGTGAATTATCTGCTGCAATGCAGATTTTTAATTTTTAAGCGCTCTTCTGATAAGGACACTGCTGTCAGGCTGAGGAACGGTAAGCACAATGCGCAGCTTTGGAATTAGCAACAACAATTTCATCCCTTCTAAACATAGACAGCGATGTTGAGTCATTTACACCGGCATAATGCATCAGCAGCCAGGGAAAATAAAAACAGGCCTCTGAACACATCGTGAACGCGTTATGTGGGTGGTTTGCAAATAGGTTGCACGGACAGAATGATGAGAGGAGTCAAACATGATTACGGGTCGATAACGACAATGGTGATGACCCCAAAAGACGTACCTTAATCCGTAGAGCACGGTGCCGTCGGGATGCAGGCGTATCATTCGGTTCTTGACTGTCACTCCGTGAACGAAGGATTTCTTATCGTTGAGGAAGTAGGTGTCGGGCACCCACAGCTGGTCAGCCACGCGGTTATCCAAGGTTAGATTCAGAGGGATCTCTGTGTACGACAAGCGCTTGTCTCGCCAAGCCTGCTGGAAATACATGGTCAGGGTGTAGTCCTAAAAATAAGAGGAAAGTTTGGAGAAGATGAGATCATGAAGGCTACTGAGAAAATACAACATTCTTCCCACAGATAATTTTAGACTGGCACTCTATTCATTTACTAACTTGCTTGTTTTCTTTTTTTTTTTTTTAGACTGACACTAGCTTCTCTAATCTTTTTGTATTCTATCTATCTGTTTTCTTTTTCTTTATTATATAATTGAAAAAACCCTTGCTAAGTGTACTGTGTTAAGTTAACGGAGACTTGTTATAGCACTTGATTATCATTGCTCTCTTGTTGATGTTGATTGCTTCCATTGTCCTCATTTGTAAGTCGCTTTGGATAAAACATCTGCTAAATGACTAAATGTATTTGGGTTTTAATTTTATGTTCAATTTGATGTTTCCAGGTATTTAAAGAAATATGGGCATGTACTTTACACTACGAACATGCAACCAACACTATAATATTTTTAGATGTTTACACCAATATTTAATATTAATAAGACTGACGTTAATATTTAAACTAAACTGTGATTAATATTTAAGTATTTAATATTAATATTTAAAATCACACTGTAAAAAGTGGTAACCTGTGAGCGTTACTTTAAGGAGCCCTTTCCACCTGATAAATACTTTGAATATGTTGAGGTCTTTTTTATGTATTTAAAAGAAATGTCTGCTAACTAATAACGTGTTTATTTGATCAGAAATAGAGAAAAACAGTAATATTATAAAATTGTATTTTACTATAAAATAACTATTTTCTATATATTTAAAAAATACTTTCACATGCTGTTTAATAAATATTTCTTATTATAATCGATGTTGAAAACAGTTGTGCTGCTTAATGTTTTTGTGGAAACTGTGAAATTTATTTTTCAGTATTCTTTAAATAAACAAACATTTGGTAACATTACGGTCACTTTTGATCAATTTCACACATGCTTGAAGATTAATAAATTACATTTTAAATGTAAATAAGATTAATTTAAATGTAAATGATAACTTAAAATTTAAATTAATTTAAATTAAAATAAAAACATTTATTTGAATTAATTCATTCATTTAGATGATACTACATGAAGCAAGATATGTTTATTTAATCATTTTTAGTCCCAAGTCACATGATCAAAACCTCATCAAGCTTATAAAATAAGAACTAATAATACAGTTTCAAGAACATATATTGTCTCTTTGATTAGTTACTACTAACTCTTATTGAGCTGCTTTTATTAACACTCGCCATCTTTCAGATCATTAGTCAACAAATCCTCGTTAAACACTGCAGGTGGTGGCAGGCTTGCAGATGCACCTTTTAATTTAACCCAGCTGAGTGCTCACTAAAAACCTCCTCGCTCACAAATCACTCTGTGTTTCGAGTCATTACAAGTTCATTTCGATTCGGATGTGACCACAAGTGATGAAGTCCGAGTGTGTGAGATGTTTGCTCTGTAATTAGCCCATCTGTTTGACACATTATGTTGAGGAGCTGCGATCGTGATAGGCTGTTATTGTCCCACTGACAGGCTAATCAGCCAATCACAGTGAAGCATCTGCTGTATGATTCCCAGGATATAAATTATTGATATCAAGAATAATATTTTTTACTGGTAGAAATTTAATTGCTGATATCAAGAATAAACATTTTAACTAGTGAAAATTGAATTGTTGATATCAAGAATTCATATCCTGAGAATGAATAAAAGTCAAAATGGCTTGCCATACTAAACACACCTGAACACACGCACACACACGCCCCAGTTCTCCATGACAGATCACATACACAAATATAACCCCACTACTGCACTACTACTTGTTTTGCACCACAGTTCTGTTACTGAAAAGTATTTAAAAATCCTTTCTAGACTGATAAGAATCCAAATTATTGATAACCAAGATAAGACTACCGGTCAAAAGTTTGGTATCAGTAAGACTTGAATGTTTTTTAAAGAAGTCTCTTCTGCTCATCAAGGCTGCATCTGATGCCTCGGGCGACAGAGTCCCCTCAGCACTCTTAAAGGGACAGTTCACCCAAAAATGAAAATTTACTCACTTTTAGGCCATTCAAGATGTATGTGGCTTTTTTTTCTTCAGTAGAAGAGTAAAGAAGATTTTTAGCTGAAATCATGGTTGTTGGTGGTTCTTTAAATTCAAGTCAATGGCTATTGCCACTTTGAAAGTAAAAAAAAAGCATATCAAGGAACACAAAATGAATCCCTGTGGCTCCTGATGATATATTGAGGTCTTATGAAGTGAAACAATCGGTCTGTGCAAGAAACTAAACATTATTACCTGTAATGCAGAGTCTCAGACAAACGGTCCGGAGTGATGTCCGGTTCACGAGCGAATCATTCTTTTGAACCGATTCTTTTTAGTGAACTATTTGATCCAATTTACCAAATCGGACTGAAGCATCTGAAGTTACTCGCTTCAAAACTTGCTTTCAAGACGCCTGACAGTCACTCAAAATGAGCCATGTCTGACTTACTTTCTGCTGTGCAACTAAACTGTTTGGTTACCAATTTGTTTCAAAACATCTTTGGTGTTCAGTGTTGGGAAGTAACTAGTTACATGTAACTAAATTACATCATTTAATTACAAAATAAATGTAGCTGTAATCAGTTACTGAGAAAAAAAATTGTAATTAAATTACTTATGAAAATGTTAATGATTACAAAGGGGGTTACATCTGAATTTTTCACAAACAGATTTAGTGGATTTCTTTCATAAATTGCAGTGGCTGCTCTAAAATATGAGACACCAATGTTTCAGGAGTTTGGGACACTTTTTTTTTTTTTTTAGTTTTATTTCCAATTTGGGTTTATGCATATGCTTTATTTTTTAAGATTAACTGTTTTTTTGCCCGTGTTTTCTGTTAAAACTATGCAACGATTTAATTTCAATATCAGCATCATAGCTATTAAACTATTTCTTGTTATGATTTGAAACCTGTATTTAACCTCAGAATGATCTCAAAGTCAAACAAAGTGCTAAAGTCTGATTTTGTGGTGGCTGTGCTTTAAAATTAAATTATCATAATCTTAATTCAAGTGAAGAAGTGTTGAGTTCTACTGTAAGGCTAACCCAGCCAGATTTACATGTCTGAAAATGATTAACAGTTGAAAACATTAGAAATTTAGAAAAGTGATCAAAAAGTAATCAAATGTAATCAGTTACATTAATAGAGTAATTGAAAGAGTTACACTACTTGTTACATTTCAGACAGGGTAACTTGTAATCTGTAACCTATAACATTTCCAAAGTAACCTTTTCAACACTGTTAGTGTTCCACATAAGAAAGTAAGTCATAGAGGTTTGGACTGACATGAGGATGAGTAAATAATGCCAGTATTTTAATTTGATCTGTTTAATGATATCTGCTTACTGAGAATAAATTCCACATTGAAAGCTGATAAAATAAAGTAGAATTTAAAAATATATAAAGACTGTATTTCACTAAAGTGATATAAAAAAAAAAAAAACATTAGTCACCCTCATGTCGTTCTAAAGCTCTATCACTTAAAGTGCGTTCCATTCGACCGAAAGTGAACTGCAAAGTGGACTTCACATATAATCCATCATCTTAAGTGTGATTCCAGTCTGAAGGGAGCGAACATGTTCAGTTCAAAGGGCATAGGGAATAAGAGTACATCGATACATCACTTCACAGCAAGTGGAGAAGGAAATTCACCCAGCAGTCAATGCGCAGCACTCCAGTACTTAGCTTGACTGAAATAAACAAAATAAAATGATTTGAGGCTTCAGCATTTTGATTGAGTTTAATTAGTCCCAGGTGTGATTTATACTTGCTTGTTGGCGGGTATAAAGTGCAATGGTTAACTAAGATAAAATACACATCTAATATTTCATAATGAAGTTTATTTTATTATTAAACAACGCAACAGACATTTATCACCCAGTTTAGCAGTGCCAAATATGACACTTTGTATGCATTAAATGAATAACACATGAATTTGTTACATACAGATATATATTAAATGAAAGTATGGTAACATATTACATCTATGAATTTACTGAATTAACTCATTTTGTCAACTTCAACAGATATCCCTTGCTCAAGAAACGGGGAGCAGAGAGTAGTGAACACTGCATAGGGAGCCTGTCAATTGGAACGCAACTTTGCTTTCCTTCGAGGGAAACGAAACGAGACGTTTTGAAGAATATTCATGCTGCTCGCAAGCATAAAATGAAAGCGGATGGGAACCAGGAGCTTTTAAGCTAGAAAAAGAAAAGAAAAAAAAAACACCTTAAAAGTGATCCGTGTGCCCTATATTTAACTGAAATAAACGATAGTTTTGTGTGACATGAAAAACAAAAGTCACTAAAATACAGACCTCAAAACTCATTCACATTTGGGTCCAGTGTTGGAGGTAGCGCATTACAATTAACGCAAGTTATGTAATCAGATTACTTGTTTCAAGTAACTAGTAAATTAAAACATTACTTTTAAATTTACAACAAAATATATGAGTTACTTTCTCAAATAAATAACGCAGTTATTCACTGATACCTCTCCTGTCCCCATGTTGAGAAGGACAAAAAGTTACGCAAAAGCAACGCAATGCATTACTTTCCATTAAAAAGTAACTATGTAATGCATTACTTTTAAAAGTAACTTTCCCCAACACTGGTTATAACAGGTTTGACATCAGTGGCATCAACTGTCATTGTTTGATGTGCATTTCATGGATACAATAAGCCAGATTTTCCAGATTTTCAAATAGTTGTATCTCAGCCAAATATTGTCTTATCATAACAAACCATACATCAATGGAAAGATTATTTATTCAGCTTTCAGATGATGTATAAATCTAAAAGATGTAAAAAAATTACCCTTTTTTTGTGCTCCAGGGTCACAAATAAGGTAAATGTCATTCTGTTCCTCACACAAAACAAAAACTGTATCCAAGACGTGTGGACCACTTTAGTTTTAGAGCTTGACAAACCTGGTCAACTTTAATCATTGCATGGAAATGAGCAACATGAACATTCTGCTAAACATCTGCTTTTGCGCTCCATGTAAGAAAGATCATTCATGTTTGGAACAGCACAAGGTTGAGCAAAACACCCACAGAGTTCGGATGAACTAATTATATTCCTCCAATCTGAGCTGTTTAAACACAGCGTTCCAGTGAAGCGGTACAGTGAAGCAGGAGTACATACAGCATATGCTGATGTATTACGGTTATTAATCACAAAGACAAAAACTGGAAAAAAGCTGTCTGTAGATTAACATTTCGGGAAAAGAGGTTAAATATCTTTTTTTTTCTGAGCGGAGTGTGGATGCCAGGGTACAGAATGTGGAACACCTGGGCTTGGAACTTTCCTCTTGGCTTCAGTGCCAAATGTGAGCATAATTACTATGGTCACAGATGGTAGCAGATGCCTCTTTGGGCTCTGTTTACTCTTCTTTGACATCAGTAGATCTTAAACCGAGACGCAAGCACACGGCTTCTGTGAGCTCACATGCAACTGAGTGGATTTATCACCATGTTTTACTCTCTACGGCTAGAATCATGCATGAAAATAGAGGTGCATCGGTGCATTGATAATATATAATGGGTTATTGACAAATGAACACTTTTAAAACACGTACTAGCTGTTCTTTTCCAATCAATTACAATGAAAGCGGATGTGAAGCTTTTAAGTTTGAAAAAAGAATGCAATGCACCATAAAAGTATTTATCTGCATAGAACACGAGCATTAAATTATTTAGAATTTATCGTGTTCCATGCACAGAAGAAAGAACGTCATGCTTTAGATCAACATGAAGGTGCGTAAAGGATGACAGAAATGTCAAAAATATCCCTTTAAAGCATTTCGAGAAGCAGAGATGTTCTGCAAGAGCGAAAAAGCCTCTGTTAGGTTGTGCTGTTTAATCATCGCTAACAGAGGTGAAATTTGCAAGTGCAAATTAATTTAATCAAGGACGCCTCTAAATCCGCAGCATAAATGTACTAATTAAGGGCGCATCAGTTATGAATTCTTTATGTGACATGAAAAATCGTCAACTAAAGAAGTCTGAGACACGAGAAGAAGCTGTCTTTGTATGCAATGAAAGTCACTCTCACTGCAACTGACCGACTTCCTTCCATTGGCTTGAGCAAACCAACATTTCAAAATAGGACTCAACAATAAGGATGAACTGATGATGCAACAGTCACTGTGTTGTTACTATATCCTGTACATGTTTTTACGCCTGCATAAACGTCACCATGGTCCAGCTCAGTGTTTCCCAACCTTTTTTTAGTCGCGGCACCCTTTGGAAATTTTAACAAACTTGTGGCACCCTACAAAATTTATTTAGTCACAATATTTGAATTTCTAACTTTGATGTGATAATTTGAAAAGTATAGATATTCGGTACAACAGGGAAGAACTGCAGAATATAATGTCATACAGATATTTTTAATAATTATCCAAATAATGTTTAGTCCTAGAAAGCTATTATTATCAGAATACATGAGCATAAAATAGCGGTTAGCAGATAAATTAATGAGAGGGCAGCTTTACCAGAGTTGCCCATATATCACATCATGTTACAACACAGTAGGGTTATTGCAGACATAAACAATACTGTACTACATCGATGTTTCCCGTCGGCTCGATTTTTCTTTTTTGAACATTTTAGCAATTTAAAAATATAAAAAAATTATTTTTTACACGGCACCGCTGCTCTCGACAGACGGCACCCCGGTTGGGAAACACTGTTCTAGCTTGATAACATAGACAAGATTTTGTCAAAATGGCAAGAATTATTTGTGATAGTTTTGGAAGCATCAATTAGAAAGGAGTGAAAATTATAAATGAGAAATGGTGCAGGATTTACTACACTGATTACAAATAATTACAGAGAAATCACAAGTAACATTATATTAAATGTGAATTTTTTTAAGAGGAAAAATTGAAGTAGTATTTTCCTGTTTTAAAAGTACTCCAATAATGTATCATTTTGAAAAATATTTGTTTTTTACAGTGTAGATGTAAAAAATAAATAAACAAATATATACTAAAACACAGTTGCAAATTTAGCTTGAATTAAGCTATTACTCACTGATGTATAACTAGATTGGGATTTTTTTTTACAAATAACTACAAAGAAATTGCAAGTAACATTGAATTAAATGTGGAATTCTGAAATAGAACAACTGAAATAGTACTTTCTTGTAAAAAAAGTACTCCAATAATGTACAAAATTAAAAAATATTTTTTTACAGTGTAGCTGTGTATTATTGCATATTACATACATATATATATATATATTTATTGTAATTTCTTTTGGGAAGAAATCTAACTATATTTTCTGACCAAATGTGTTGCTAAACGTATAATTTGGTGTGCTTGGGAAAATTAAAATGTTGGCAGAAGACGTAAAAATCCAAACTGACTGGGCCAGCAGAAAAACAACAACAGATCCTTATTGTTGATCCCAGCAGTAGTGTGATCTACAGCGGAGCTGAGAAACAAGCTTAGGTAAGCATGCCAGCTCTTCAGATCCATAGATCATATTGAGATTGTGACAGGATGACACGACGTCATTTGTCGGGTCTCTCCCACAGAGCTGACACTGACGCAGAGGCTGCTGGGAGTTCTCCATTAAGCCTGTCACAACCCAAATCCAACACTCATCACGTTCAGCAGACATCCATCTCCACGGCACACAGCGGAGTCATGCAAAATGAACAGAACACAAAACAAAAGACGATTCTCTTTTTCCAGGCAGTGAAATACATGACACTTTCCAAGAATAGGGACAGGGTACACTCTTAAAAATAAAGGTGCTTAAAAGGTTCTTCACAGCGATGTCATAGAAGAACCATTTTTTGGTTCCACAAAGAACCATTCAGTCAAAGGTTCTTTAAAGAACCATCTCTTTCTTATCTTTTTATAATCTGAAGAACCTTCTTTCGCCACAAAGAAGCTTTTGTGAAACAGAAAGGTTCTTCAGATGTTAAAGGTTCTTTATGGAACCATTTAGACAAAAAGGTTCTTCTATGGCATCGTGAAGCACCTTTATTTTTAAGAGTGTAGTGCTTGACAAATAGTCAATGAAAGGAGGTGTTAAAGGGTTAGTTCACGCAAAAATGAAAATTAACCCATAAATTACTCACCCTCAAGTCATCCTAGGTGTATATGACTTTCTTCTTTCAGACGAATCCAGTCAGAGTTATATTAAAAATTGTCTTTGATCTTTCAAGCTGTTTAATGCCACTCAGTGGGTGTTGCATGCATCAGTCCAAAAGAAGTTAAATAAAAAGCATGTAGCGAATCGATGCGTTTTTGTAAGAAAAATATCCATATTCAAAACGTAATAATCACTTTAATGTAGCTTGCGCCAACAGTTGTACACGGAAGCAGCTCCGGGCGGATGATGTAT
>NW_015634017.1:235867-244267 GCF_001515625.1 Sinocyclocheilus rhinocerous | reverse complement strand
GTGTACAACTGTTGGCGCAAGCTACATTAAAATGATTATTACATTTTGAATATGGTTATTTTTCTTACAAAAACGCATCGATTCGCTACAGGAGGCCTTTGTTCACCCCCCGGAGCCGTGTGAGACACTTTTTATTATGGATGGGCGCTTTTTATTTCACTTCTTTTGGACTGATGCATGCAACACCCGCTGAGTGCCATGAAACAGCTTGAAAGATCAAAGACAATTTTTAATAAAACTCCGACTGGATTTGTCTGAAAGAAGAAAGTCATATACACCTAGGATGACTTGAGGGTGAGTAATTTATGGACTAATTTTCATTTTTGGGTGAACTAACCCTTTAACCTTTAGAAAATGATGTTCTTCTACCTCTGAACATTAAACTGCATATTATACTAGCAGGGTGTTTTTATTTATTTATTTGATGTAAGGTTTGTAATTTTTGTAACCAAATATTTGATCCATTTTTAAATGCTCCAAATCATGATTTTTACATGCAAAATTAAACTTGTGTAACAGGATGGAATTGTGAGCTTGATCAATGCTTTCAACACTACAATAGATTATTGTGAGTCCAGAATAATATTTGAACACTTTTTTTTGGCTTTAGAACCAGTGTTGGGGAAAGTTACTTTTAAACGTAATGCATTACATTATTCTGTTACTCCCTTAAAGAAGTAACTAATCGTGTTACTTACTTAGCTTTTATGGAAAGCAATGCATTATGCTACTTTTGTGTTACATTTTATCATCTGGACTGGAATTGCTTGTTTGTTTTTAATATAAAAAAGCTCTATTTTTGGCAAATGTAAAAGAGAAACAAATGGGCCTCAGACAATCTGGATTGCATGAAGAATAGGACGCAGGAGAAGAAAATTCAACACTCTTCAGCAATAAAAAAGGTAACACTTTACAATAAGGTGTCATTTGTTAACATTATTTGATGTATTAACTAACATTAATGAACAATGAACAATACATTTATTAGACTATTTGGTTACACTTTATTTTAAGGTGTCCTTGTTACAGTGTAATTATACATTTAATGAGTAATACTAGTTAACTACATGTACTTACTATATGGCTAGGATTAGGGTTTGGTTTAGGGTTACTTCCATGTAATTATGCATAATTAATTAGGGCTGGGTTTTGGCAAATTTCATGATTCAATTCGATTCTCATCCACAAGCTTGCAATTCGATTCGATTAAATTCAAGTTATACAATTCAACTGTATAAGTCTATGCTATGTCATTCAATTAGTTAATTTAAATTAGATGTTAAAATCAGATATTAAATGAGTTAAATTCAGTAGTTAAATTTTCACAAGTCATGCTAAAAACATTCATAAGAGCACTAGACAAACTTTATCATCTATATAGCAATGGTTATTAATAAAAACTGTAGCAGTAATATGTATTGTTGCATGAATAATAAACAGCTGATAAAATGATCCACCCCTACGTTTGAACAAATTTTGATGCAATAAATAGGGTACGATTTAAAAATGATCATCCCTCCAAAACAGAGAAAACATTCTTTTAAAGTGACTATAGTGTATATATTTAGATGTATTTGTAGAGGTTATTATAGCACAATTCTACAATTCTTTAACACTTATATTAATGTATCACTGAAGGGAACTGACTGTCTTGAGAAAAGTTTAGATGGCAATGGCATTTTCTTCTCTTATCTCAGTATAAAGCACAGCTCTACGGTAACCAAGGAAACGCTATATCGCGGCTGGTTCATAAGCGCCACCTGCTGTCAGAGAGTGAATTTGTGTCTCATTTAGACCTGCTGTTTTTGTTTCATGCAGATATGTTTTATGTAGCAAAAAAATAAATAAACAAAACCTAAAGTCAGACCATTCTGTTTTTGTTTTAAATCATGAAATTATCTCATTCAAACCACAAACAACTGCTCCTGCAACATGTGTGTAGCATCTTTGTTTGGATCGTGATTAAAATGCAGTGGTTGCCTCTCATTTACAGATATTTTTGTTTAAGGCCAGTTTGTTTGTTATAAAGCAAACAGCCAACAAATAAATTTGCTTTCAAAAAAATCAGTATCAGAATTAGCCAATTTGCTAGTTAAAAAAAATGCTTCTGAATCAGCTATGATCGGTGCATCACTAATTAAAATACTAAATAAAAGGCCTCAAATTGGAAGTACAATCTGGGATGTTTTTTTCTATAGATTCTTCAATAGGTAGATCTTGTCTTTCATAGATTTAGAACAATGACCAAATAAATGCATGTTGTTTAATTGTTAAATAACATGCTATTTTAATATTTTTTCTTACAATATCTCGAGTAACAGGGTGGAATTGTCAAGCTTAATGAATGCTGCAGAAATGGAGAAGATGGAAATAGATGACGTATTTGCCCTTCCATAATGCATTAGAAAGGATTCAAACCGTGGATGCCACAATTTTAAGCAAAGATACATTTTTGTGGGAGTAAATCATGTGGTAACAGATAGTGCTGTCAAACGATTAATCGCAATTAATCGCATCCAAAATAAAAGTTTTTGTTTACATAATATATGTGTGTGTGCTGTGTATATTTATTAAATACACACACATGCATGTATATATTTCAGAAAATTATGTTATGTTTATATATTAAATATATTTATTTATAATAAAAATTATATTAATATAAATATAGACGTAAATATTTTCAAAATATATACTGTATGTGTGTGTATTTATATATACATAATAAATATACACAATACACACACATATATTATGCAAACAGAGACTTTTATTTTGTATGCGATTATTCGTTTGACAGCACTAGTAACAGGGTTGAATACAAAATGCTTACGATTAAATCGAGCCACTTCTAGGCTAGTTTTCACACAAAAACATGGGATTTGTGCCTCTAATGCTTTAAATAAGTCATGAGGGACCAAAGTGTTTCTGTTCGTCCCTACTGTGTTTGTGGAAAGTGCCAAATGAGGACACGAGGAGATTGTGATGAGAACGCTGACAACGGGGCACTTAACATCACCGCCGCCGTAGTCTCAGTGTCTCTCCAAATAAAAGAAACACCAGCACAGCTGCTGCGGACTCGAAGACTTCATTAATCGGTCATGACGACGAAACCATGCGAAAGACTGGTTAAGCACAAGCCTCGGAATATTGTAGGTTGTTAGAGAGATGGACTTAAGATGCAGCGGTCACACCCGGGGTGCTGAGAGCATGACTGGCCCGATTAGCCTTTATTCCCAACGGAGCGTTTTTTACAGCTACTTAAACACGTTTGATTTAACAGCCCATCGCAGGATGATATATTAACAGATTACACAAGCCAAATCTGTCACATTAACTTCACTTAATCTAAGTTCATAACCGCAAGTGCCGTGATGAGGATGTTGATGACATGTTTGGAGATAAACGTTTGATGTCGAAGACGTGATTAAGTGGCCAAGTTTACTGCAATGTCAGACAGACTCCAAACGCCAGGTGTTTCAAATTAATATACAACCGAGCGCCTCTTCGCAGAATTAGTTTGGGAATTAGACTTTAATGTTGTTTAAACTTTCTTTTGAAAACATTCCGTGTTCGATTTTTACATATGAGAGATACTAGCCAACTAGACCCTCACAGGGTGATCAGGACCTCATGCAAAGCATTATCCTGCTTATTACATGCCTACTTACCAGACCAATCAATAAACAGACATGAAATGTTAATTAAATTAATAACTTAAACACCCCTGTAGTGAAAACCGGGTTGTTTTTCGTGCATCTCTGGTGTTTTTAATATGCTTTAAGACAAACCATGTGCAAATTCACATTCACATGCAGTTGTGTAGCGTTCAGTAATTCAATTAAAGGGATAGTTCACCCAAAAGTGAAAATCTGTCATTCTTTTGAAAACATTCCGTGTTCGATTTTTACATATGAGAGATACTAGCCAACTAGACCCTCACAGGGTGATCAGGACCTCATGCAAAGCATTATCCTGCTTATTACATGCCTACTTACCAGACCAATCAATAAACAGACATGAAATGTTAATTAAATTAATAACTTAAACACCCCTGTCGTGAAAACCGGGTTGTTTTTCGTGCATCTCTGGTGTTTTTAATATGCTTTAAGACAAACCATGTGCAAATTCACATGCAGTTGTGTAGCGTTCAGTACTTCAATTAAAGGGATAGTTCACCCAAAAGTGAAAATCTGTCATCATTTACTCTCCCTCAAGTCGTATGACTTTCTTTCATTTGTTGAGCTCAAAAGAAGGTGTTTTGAAGAATGTTGGTAACCAAGCAGTTGGCGGTAGCCATTGACTTCCATTGTATGGAAAAAAATATTATGGAAGTCAATGGCTACCAGTAACCAGTTTGGTTACCAACATTCTTCAAATTATCTTCTTTTGCCTTTAACAAAAGAAAGAGACTGATACAGGTTTGGAACGACTTGAGGGAGAGTAAATGATAACAGATTTTAATTTCTGGATAAACTATCCCTTTAACCGGGTGAAAGTGGAGCAGTCTGACTCTGAGCAGGTGCAACTGAGTGGAGGCGGGGACTAATTAGCATATTCATAGATCCGCATATACTAAACGAGGTAATATTCACTAAGAGACACATGAAACTATCACAGCTATGTATGCAATGAGTAGCCATGGACAATAGTCATTTATACCAGGTGTTTCTTAGTGCTGGGTAGTAACTGATTACATGTAATCTGGATTACGTAATCAGATTACAAAAATTAAGTACTTGTAATTAGAGTATAGTACATTTAAAAATACTCGTAATTAGATTATAGCTACTTTTTATGGATTACATGATTATTCACACAATGCCCATAAATTATTAATAATTTATTGATTCTCCCTAATTTGTCTGTTGTCTCTATACCAGTCTGGAAAACCCTGATAGCGAAAGACTGGTTAAGCACAAGCCTCTGAATATTGTAGGTTGTTAGAGAGATGGACTTAAGATGCAGCGGTCACACCCGGGGTGCTGAGAGCATGACTGGCCCGATTAGCCTTTATTCCCAACGGAGCGTTTTTTACAGCTACTTAAACACGTTTGATTTAACAGCCCATCGCAGGATGATATATTAACAGATTACACAAGCCAAATCTGTCACATTAACTTCACTTAATCTAAGTTCATAACCGCAAGTGCCGTGATGAGGATGTTGATGACATGTTTGGAGATAAACGTTTGATGTCGAAGACGTGATTAAGTGGCCAAGTTTACTGCAATGTCAGACAGACTCCAAACGCCAGGTGTTTCAAATTAATCTACAACCGAGCGCCTCTTCGCAGAATTAGCTTGGGAATTAGACTTTAATGTTGTTTAAACTTTCTTTTGAAAACATTCCGTGTTCGATTTTTACATATGAGAGATACTAGCCAACTAGACCCTCACAGGGTGATCAGGACCTCATGCAAAGCATTATCCTGCTTATTACATGCCTACTTACCAGACCAATCAATAAACAGACATGAAATGTTAATTAAATTAATAACTTAAACACCCCTGTAGTGAAAACCGGGTTGTTTTTCGTGCATCTCTGGTGTTTTTAATATGCTTTAAGACAAACCATGTGCAAATTCACATGCAGTTGTGTAGCGTTCAGTACTTCAATTAAAGGGATAGTTCACCCAAAAGTGAAAATCTGTCATCATTTACTCTCCCTCAAGTCGTATGACTTTCTTTCATTTGTTGAGCTCAAAAGAAGGTGTTTTGAAGAATGTTGGTAACCAAGCAGTTGGCGGTAGCCATTGACTTCCATTGTATGGAAAAAAAATATTATGGAAGTCAATGGCTACCAGTAACCAGTTTGGTTACCAACATTCTTCAAATTATCTTCTTTTGCCTTTAACAAAAGAAAGAGACTGATACAGGTTTGGAACGACTTGAGGGAGAGTAAATGATAACAGATTTTAATTTCTGGATAAACTATCCCTTTAAACGGGTGAAAGTGGAGCAGTCTGACTCTGAGCAGGTGCAACTGAGTGGAGGCGGGGACTAATTAGCATATTCATAGATCCGCATATACTAAACGAGGTAATATTCACTAAGAGACACATGAAACTATCACAGCTATGTATGCAATGAGTAGCCATGGACAATAGTCATTTATACCAGGTGTTTCTTAGTGCTGGGTAGTAACTGATTACATGTAATCTGGATTACGTAATCAGATTACAAAAATTAAGTACTTGTAATTAGAGTATAGTACATTTAAAAATACTCGTAATTAGATTATAGCTACTTTTTATGGATTACATGATTATTCACACAATGCCCATAAATTATTAATAATTTATTGATTCTCCCTAATTTGTCTGTTGTCTCTATACCAGTCTGGAAAACCCTGATATAATATGATGTTTAATGCACTTCATGCTTCTTGCAATGGAATAGATTTTCTCTCTCTTTGTTTGTCTTTTTTTTAAATATCGAAATGGTACACAACAATCCAATTCAAATCTATAGGATAAACGAGGTAAGTCAAAAGTAATCTAAAAGTAATCAAAAAGTAGTTGGAATACATTACCTAATATGAATAATCTAACAGATTACATTACTAACTACAATTTTCGTCATGTAATTTATAATCAATGACGGACTAAAATTTGCAAGTAATCTACCCAGCAACTAGTGTTTCTAACTAGGTTTGAGGATAGATGGAGGAAAAAAAGTACACCAAAACATTTGACAAATGTATATTGCATGGTGCTATGCAAATGAAATTTAATTATTAACGATTATTTTGAGCTTTTGGCTTTAGAAAAATTACAACATAAATGCCAGTTGCATAATAGCACACATACCCATCTTAAAAAAAAAAAAAAATTATATTCTATAAATTGCAAGAGTATCATCATATTTGGGGGTCCTTGGCATCAAAAAAACCTTAAATTATAAATTGTATTCGTCATTATGCAAACACACACATATATATATACCAGAGACACAACACAGCAAAATATTAGCCTAAAGGCTTCAGTTAAACAGCAGTTAAATAAATGCAAGCAACATCAGACCAATCACAATTCAGTATGCAAATGAATGTAAAAAAAAGACCAACTGCAATTCAGTAAGCAACTACAACAATCATCACAGCAGCTGCATTCTCTAAATATGTCAACTTTAATCTTAAATGTCTCAGACAAAGTCTAAACGCAGTCGTGCTACACGTACATTAACGGGTCGTGCTGAATGAACAGCAGAAATTAGCGGAGAAGAAAAAAAGCCTTGCAAGAACTATAATAAGCTTCTCAGTAGAGTGAGATGTGCTGCAGATCTCATCAGTGTATGGAATTATAATACAAGCTGCTGCTGTCTGAGAGAACATCATGTGACTACACCCATGCTCCTCTATTTCTGGCTGTAGCTAAATCATACATGTAAGCACACGGCACGATGTTACGTACGAGAGAATCCATCAAAACACAAATCTGCAGCCTTGCCTTAAACATCGAAACAGAGAAGAGCCCACATTAACCCCGCAGTTTTAGAGAAGGGTGGTGTTGTCATAGCAACAAAGAGTAAAAACAACACTAAATAACACACTGTTTATCAGCTCGGAATTGAATAAAACTGGACTAAACAGACACTAACTGACTATAGCCAGAAATGATCAACAATTACACAAACTAGTACTAATTAAGTCGAGTGATCTAATTGAGTCTAACTTTGTCTTTTCATCCATTTGTTATTTCACAGGCTATCATTGCGCGGCCCTGCCTCTTATTCATGTAAGCAATTAATGCTTGTCAGGATAATGATACATATAAGGGCAATGTTTCCGCCCCGGTAATTATTTAGCCCATGAGCTAACACAAGTCTGCTCCCATCTTTTCCTTTGAAGTGACTATTGTGTTTTCAGAGAAAAACCTCCGTCCCGGCCGCAAACAAAGGGCATCTTGAGCGGAATTTATGCAGAGATGCACGGGTCACAAACAGATTCATCAGAATATGGTATTATACCGTTTATGGTACATTTCTGACCCTGGACCACATATATATATATATATATATATATATATAATGGGGGAAAGTTGACCTTATTCATGGAATATGATGTATAAACATTACAAAAATAAATAAATAAATATAAACATTTGCCCTAAAACGAGCAAATTGTAGCTTAAGAAATATTTTAAAGTTGAGGATAACTACAACAATTTATGTTCACTGTCAGAAATTCCCATTATATTTTAGGATTTTATTCATTTAAATTACAATTCCATGTCCATGGGGTATCCTGACCTTGGCTGTCATATTCAAATGATTTTTCCGAAGCCCTGGTTCAAGCACCAAATCCAGGATAAACAGGTAAGATAATTCTCACAATTAATGGTTTAATGAACTATAATGAAACAACATCGCTTCCATTATAGATCTGACCATTTGTGTT
>NW_015634017.1:229984-235854 GCF_001515625.1 Sinocyclocheilus rhinocerous | reverse complement strand
ATGTGACCCTGGACCACAAAACCAGTCATAAGGGTCAATTTGATGAAATTGAGATGTTTACATCATCTGAAAGTTGAATAAATGGGTTTTCCATTGATGTATGGTTTGTTAGGATAGGACAATATTTGGTCGAGATACAACTATTTGAAAATCTGGAATCTGAGGGTGCAAAAAAATCTAAATATTGAGAAAATCGCATTTAAAGTTGTTCAAATGAAGTTCTTAGCAATGCATATTACTAATCAAAAATTAAGTTTTGATATATTTACGATAGGAAATTTACTAAATATCTTCATGGAACATGATCTTTACTTAATATCCTAATGATTTTTGGCATAAAAGAAAAATCGATAATTTTGACCCATGCAATGTATTGTTGGCTATTGCTACAAATATACCCCAGCGACTTAACACTGCTTTTGTGCTCCAGGGTCACAAATGAGTCATCAAAAAGTGCCTGAGCCAGAGAGCATTGCCTGCGTTTGCCTCTTCTCCAAAAATAGCCCGCATTTTAATGTGAAGCAACGAAAACGCAACTGGCCTAAAGATTTGCATTGCCAAACAACACGGGTGACCTTTGGTGGAGGCTTCTTTGGCCACGTTTCAACCGCAGCGAGCGCTCTTGTTTACATGCGTGTGAAATGGCAGGCAGGAGGAGATGAAGAGGAGAGGGCTGCTTCGCTTTAAAACACAACGCTGGAAGCGGTTACGCCTTGCAAAGACACCTGGGGCATCAGTGCCGCTCCTAATTGAGAGATCGTACATCTGTCTGAGAAGCAGGCATCGCGCTGGACTAATGAGACAGTAAACTGGTACGAGGCGCCAAAGAGGCGAGCATGAGAGAGAATGAGGCGTGATGCATGCTGGCTTTGAATGGAAATATCAGATACTAATGGCTGCAAATCTCCCAGATCAACCCTGTCAACCCTCAGGATAGTGGAGGATCCTGTCGGCTGCGAGCTCGGCCAAAATCAAATTTTGCTGGAGCTGCAGAAAACAAAGATTTTCATCTTTTCTCCCCAACTCCTCGGGATTCCAGAGCTCAAGCGTGACAGGCAACAAACCTGACAGATCTATAAAGGTAATTTGTAAGCACATCACTGCACAGTATGAAGCATCTGTCCGGAGGTCTGTCCGCCTGGAAACGGCATTGTTTTGAGCATTGAATATCCGTGGCTTTCTCGGCCGTTCGTGATTAGTAAATGAAAAGTCAAAAAAAGGTGCTCAGCGTTCAGACTGAGTGATGATCATCAACCTTGCAAGGTCAAAATAAAATTTAAAAGAGCTGTTTTATTTTGTTATTAATTTTCAATGAGGTTTGCGGATAAATAAATAAATAAATAAAAATTAGAAATAAAATATATTTTTTAAATGAGTTGGATGTAATAGCATTGAAAAATTAGCCTAAATAATCTATTAATTGTAGTTTGGGACCAAATAGTTCTTGATCGACTTTTATTGTCAGAAATTTAGGAAAATTATTTGTTTTGTCATTCTGTAATAAAATAACGTTGTTGACAAAGTTGAAGGTCAAGATATAAATAATCCAAATGTTGTTTATGTATGATTTTAATCATTGAATAAAGTTGAAAAGGTCTCTAGGATGGGACAGGCCCAAATCACATTTAAAGAGGGAGAAATAGATATTTAATGTATTTAAATTTGATCCATTTAATAGGTTAATTGTTATATGTTAAATACATACACACACACACACACACACACACACATACATTATATTTTAGGATTTTATTCATTTAAATTACAATTCCATGTCCATGGGGTATCCTGACCTTGGCTGTCATATTCAAATGATTTTTCCGAAGCCCTGGTTCAAGCACCAAATCCAGGATAAACAGGTAAGATAATTCTCACAATTAATGGTTTAATGAACTATAATGAAACAACATCGCTTCCATTATAGATCTGACCATTTGTGTGCATGCACCACCTACAGCGCTGTAAATATACGTGTGAACTCAATCTGCAAAGGAGGCATGCTTTTGTTTTTCCACACAGCTCCTGGCACAGGCCACTCCACCTTCATCGAGTTAAAAGGAGCGACTGGGAAATGAATTGAAAACAAACTCCATCACCCCCACTGAAATGATAAAGCTGCAATGAGTACGAACCATAAATCTTTAATTTCACAGCCATACATATTCCCCTGCAATTACAGCTGCGCCGCGCTCCGCGTCCGACAGAGGGTGCGCTCACGCGAGATGAACTTTTTAGCGGTGCCCATCAACAGTATGTTGCTTTGCATCACAGTTTATCATCTGAGCATTTTTAAAAAGAAGATGCATCTATAAAAACTTCGATAGATGCTGTTTATAGTCGTGCATCTCCCAAAACCCCTCTCTGTTGACAAAGAAATGCGTGATTCTGTCAGCGTACGCGGCACGCGCCGTCTTTCTCCTTGAGAGGGCAACGCTCACCTTGAACTAGATTTGCGATTAAACCCAATTCACAGGGTGGAAAGGTGCGTCCACGAACGTGCTCGTTTCTCGGTGGCACATAAAACACAGCGTGAGACAAGCGGAGCGTGTGCGGGTGCGCGTGCGAGTGCGCCAGTGCGCGTGTGTTTTGAATTCAAATGTCAGCAGCGAAATGCAGAGCAGATACCGCAGCATGCCAATGAACTTCTGCGGCTTCACGTCTAATCATCATGTGTGTGTGTGTGAGCCACATCAGCTGGTGCGCCTCAAGTTAGTGTGCATAAGGCATTGCATTTTGACACATAATGGAATACTGTTACATGCAACATACCATGTTTACTTCGGATACCATGTCTATGCTGGCTATGTCTATATTCATGCCTACCGCCACCGGAGCGCCTGATGGAGAGAAAGGAAAAATGATTAAAAGGGAAATTGTATGCATGCATGCATGCATATACCCACACTTTTACGTGCAGGTGCCAAATGACACTAAATAGCATTCTATATATGAAACTGCATGCATTATATGTATATGAAACACCAACACCCCAAATTCACGTGGCATTGCGCATGAAATTGTTGATTTGTTACAAGCACTGGAGGTGAACGCACAAACGCAACTGGATGACTGACAAATGCACAGTTAGACGCGTCCTTCTATCAATAACAGCTTGAGCATCTTCTATGATGGACTCGTATGCGTGCATCAAAGGAGATTTTAAAGCATGCCATTTCATTTGCTGTCATGATGCAACAAAAGTTGCGCTGCAAATTGAATTGATCCCCAAGTTAGCGTCCCTCTCTGGGAAAAGATGAAATAGCGGTAAATAAGCGTGCGTTCATTTTTCTCATGCATTGACATGCACGCCTGATCAGAGACTGAGATGAATGAACAAGGTTTGCATGAGTAATTGGGCATGTTAGTGCGCGTGACAATCCAAATGCAACAATTATACGAATTTTACTCATGCATTAGCCTACCTCCGAAATCTGGCCTCAGCCGAATGTCGTATCCTTTCATGAGTCTGTCCACGGTGTCTTTGACCACCGGCATATTGCTCGGGTCTCTGATACTGCAATAATATCACGAGATGTTCTCTTACATCCTCTTACATCCCCAAAACACATCATTTTCTTTTCTGAAACGCCACAAAACGCAACCCTACCTTTGCGCGCACGCCACGGCCACGATCAGCGGACATAATAGGAAGATGTGTGGGGTTTTTCCGATACTCTCCATCGCAACAGTTTTGATGGGCTTTTGGATGTGATGATGAAGACAGCGCACATCCAACTTACTGAAGCCAGTGCAGCGAAGGCAATGAGCTGCGCATGCGCACACGCCAGCTCCAGATCAAAGAGCAGCTCCTGATGATGCTGGATGAGCTGTTTCCATTGCGGGGGAAAAATTAAAGGGACGACTGAATAAACCAAGTCAAGAGAAGAAGACATCAGGTGATCTTCATGCAGCATTTTTAGTCCTGTGTGTGAATGTGGAACGTGGAAGGTGACACGATGGGGTTTAGTCATCATAGCGAACTTCAGGTAGCCGATCATAGTCATTAACATTTACTTTAAAGTCGTAAAATAAAGAGTTTTCGCAATGTGTTTATTGTGAGAAAACATATTCAACATATTACAGTTAAAAGACCAAATGAGAGGTTTCTTCGCTGTGTAATTCCTATTGAATTTAGACAGTAGCTACTTTAAATTACAACCCTTAAAGCGAAACAGGTGGCATTAGGGGGAGGGGCTTTTTCATTCCAGAAACCATTTGATTGGACGAAAAGTTGAACACGCCCCTGAGAGCAGGATAAGTCATCAATCATTTTAGTCCGTCTTCCCAAGAATTGTTTTAAATCTGTTAAGATTATTTTGTCAATTTTAAGGAGATAACTAGTATTTAGATGACCTCAAAACTAATTAAATGTAACTAAAAACTACAAAATGTAGGTTATAAAGATGTGAAGATGAAAAAGTGTTTAAATTCTGTGCCATAAGAGGCACCAAATTTCGAAACGAATCACTGGTTACACTTTATTTTAAGGTGTCCTTGTTCCAGTGTAATTATACAATTAAGTACCGAGTAATATTAATTAACTACATGTACTTACTATATGGTTAGGGTTTGGCTTAGGGTTACTTGAAACTACCAAAACATTTTCAGACACCTTCAACATTTCTCACATTATATCACATTTTATTCGCTATAGTTTAGAAAATGGTAATAAAATATGACAAGAACTTAACAAGTTAAACTGTGTCAGAACAAATTCAGGTAACACTATTTTAAGGTGTCCTTGTTACAAGTCACATGTACTTACTATTTTAATAACAATAAAGTATGCATAATTACATGCAAGTAACCCTAAGACTAACCCTAACCATATAGTAAGTCTACTGTACATGTAGTTCATAAATATTACTCAGTACTTAAATGTATAATTACACTATAACAAGGACACCTTAAAATAAAGTGTAACCCAAATTCATCTTGATAATGTCAGATAACTTTGATAGAAAGGTATGTAAGGGATTACAATCAACCAAAAAATATTCAGCTGTTAAATTTAAGTACACAATTAGATAATACCAATTTAGGTCAACCAATTACCAATTAATTTTGTTCAGACTGTGGTGTAAAAAGGTCGCATTATCAATTAAAGGAAAGACACTTAAGCAAAACATGGTTAGGTCTGAATAATTCTGAATAATTTTTGATCCCAAATTTTATTGCTAGTCCACTGTATGAAGAATTTCTGGGTATAATTTGTCACAGTTCACTTTATTTTGCTATCCTCACTTACATTTACACGTATGAACTATAGTGTCCTGCACCCACTAGTAAAAAAAGGTCAAAAATTATATCTGGTGTCTGAATAATTTTTGGTTTGACTGTAATTATGCATAATTTATTGTTGTTATAATAGTGTCACGGTATGCTGTTGGAAGGAGTACGAGGGAAACGAGGAGTACAATCAAAAGTCTTTAATTCAAGGAACACAGGGTAAATCCACACAAAGGGCGCTGGAGCAAACACACGTACACAACGAGTAGACCAGACAGAGACAGACTGCACAGACTGGGACTTAAATACAGGGGATGATTGGGGAACCACAGGTGCATGGGATGATAATCAAACTAATTAACAAAACGAGGAAAGGAACATGACCAAATAAGGGAACAGAAACAGGGGCAAAACATGACACAGACAGTCCATGATCCTGACATATCGCCCCCTTCCCGGAAGGTGCCTCCTTGCACCGTAGAACAACAGAGGGGGGGAAAAATGGGTGGGAACTAAGGAGGAGGCTCAGGAGGAGGACGGACGTCCGGGAGGGGGCTGGCAGACAGAGTCCAGGGAGGAGACAATGGAGGGAGGAGCCAGGGAGGAGACAGGAGGGGCCTGGAGCAGGAGGAGTCCAGCTG
>NW_015634017.1:206009-229833 GCF_001515625.1 Sinocyclocheilus rhinocerous | reverse complement strand
AGATCGCGGCAGGAGTTGGCTCTCTGTCATCGGTGGGCTCGGGCTTTAGCTCCGCACCGCGGGGAGATGGTGGGCTGGGCTCTGGGTCTGGAGTGGATCTGACGAGATCATCCACGGGGTAGGATGGTGATCCGTTTCTCACCAGAGTCCACTCCACGAAGGTAACACACAGAGGTTACTGTCTTTGGTCGGGTCTTCTGTCACGGTACGCTGTAGGAAGGAGTATGAGGGAAACGAGGAGTACAATCAAATCAAATAAGGGAACAGAAACAGGGGCAAAACATGACACAGACAGTCCGTGATCCTGACAAATAGTAAGTACATGTAACATGTGTAAGGACACCTTAAAATAAAGTGTTACCTAATCACTTTTAACCCTTTCAGTGCTATACTGAAAGTCCTTTTCCTAATTTTCTGGATCAAAAATGGTCGGCCTTTATAATTGCTTCTCTCATTACGCTATTAAAATTATGCAGTTCTGTTTGGTTGTAGACCTGTATTTGTAGGGCTGTATTTGTGGATAATTTTGGCAGTGTTCACTCAAAAGGTGCTCAGATCAATGAGGTCTACGATCAGTACAAAACCTTTGCTAACTGAAAGAAAACAAGTTCATAAAAAGATTGATCCAAGATTTAGAAAAATATATATATTGCATAATGAGAGAATTACAAACAATTTTTTGTAGGCCGGTCATTTTTGACCAGGAACAGCACAAGTGTAACAAGGTGGGTAATATACAGTATATATATATATATACTGTATATATATATATATATATACACACACACACACACACACACAGTATATACATATATATAATTTTTATACATTTTTTTGGTTGTTATACCCTGTGTGAGCAAAGTCAGTAAATTTTAGTCCAATGCAATAGCATTAACTACTATTTTCAGAAAAAAAAAAACTCTCAGAGTGATACTAACACAACATGAGGGTTAAACATGAAATGTTTAGTGGAATGAGTTGACCATCAGACAAATAACACACATAAAGAAAAAAGATCTTAATTACGCGAGAGATGCTAATGCATACACTCATTATTCAAGAACATGATGCAAGTATAAGTTC
Organism: Sinocyclocheilus rhinocerous; assembly: GCF_001515625.1. Classification (NCBI taxonomy): domain Eukaryota; kingdom Metazoa; phylum Chordata; class Actinopteri; order Cypriniformes; family Cyprinidae; genus Sinocyclocheilus; species Sinocyclocheilus rhinocerous. The sequence goes on along the minus strand of NW_015634017.1, from coordinate 228,750 downwards.
TTAATTCCTTAGATTATTACATTAGCACCTTCATGTCTATTCTTCAGTGCCAAATTGTCTCCTCCAAATGGGTTTTAAAACCCATTTATGATGTTAAGCACAATAGTCTTATGAGTTGCATGCATTCATGCATTCCTGGGCATGTGCATGTTCTCCCAACAGAGAGAGAGCCAAGATGCACAGAGAAACATCAGAGAACATCAAACAGACCGTGAGCTGAGAATACATATTAAATATCCACCCCCCACACTGAGATTTACTCCATCCCTCTGTTACAGCGCCACCGCGTCAAGAGCGGCACCATACGCGTCTGCAAACGTGCACGCGTGAATGGTGTTCGTACAAGTTGAGTTCTATGGATGCACTTTTTCTCCTCTATTTCCAAGGCGAAATCTTTGAAGCTGTCAGTATAACCCCGGCGCTTTTGATCTAGTGCAGTGCGAGCCGTGTCTCTGTAGAGGGCAGGCCACTGAAAGCATTAGTTCAATGTTGCATCACCAGTTAGAGCTGCAGATTATGTCATCAACACTCTCACACACACATGCAGAAGAGCAGAACTAGAGCAGAACTAGAGGAGGGCTTGCAATGTACCAGGGTTAGTATAACGACGTGGCCCTCGGCTGCGAATATAAAGGCAAATGGAGTGGAAAGTCTATATAGGTGATAAAATAGGAAAGGAGCAGGATCAAATGCTTGTCAAATAGTGTCAGACAGCCTCGTGCTCTATCAGGGATGAAGTTGCTAGATGACGAAAGTGAGAGACAGAGGTCCAGAGGAAAGTCGAGTACACGGTGTTGTCTTCTCAGGAGAAACTCACTCGATCTCCCTGTGGAGATAAAACACAACGAAAGACAAATACAAGATCAGCAGAGATGAAAAACGTGCCATACATGCCTCGCACGCGCTTTCATCGCCTGTATCCCGACGTCAATTATTAATGTTTGATGGAAATCATTTTTCCGTGTGAAATCTGGGTGCTAATGCGCCATTTTAAGTCGTACGTTATTGCATCTTATATATTTCAGGCGGTACATTGCAAAAGGCCTCAAATGACTGCCTTTAGCTCCCCTCAGGAAAACAAAGAATGAAACTTTAGCGTTTGAGTTTGATAAGTGACTCTATTTTGAGAGGATGTGTTGATTTTCTTGATTCGGTAAATCTCACGCCTTCGGCATTGAGGGAAATTTTGGAATTAAATGTGACGTTTGCTTCATGATCCCTTTGAAAAAAATCAGATGAATTAAGGATTTTGGAGAAGAATGAAAATATATAGCAGATTAGTTTTTAGGAGTTGGCCCTGATAAATCTTGGATGGGGCTCTAACCTCAACAACCGCAGCAACAGAGTCACCCAGAAGAACATCACCTCTCCTGTTTTCACCTGCTCGAGTCCCGCGGCTGTTTTAGGTTCAGAAATTATTCATGTATTTACAGCCTCGTTAAAGCATCCAGTGGAAACCTGTGTGCCATCATAGTTTCCTGAAAAATACATCTATGGCATTCTGTGGAGCTGGGATGAGAAGATAAGCTACAGAGCAGAAATAAATATGAAAGACCACACCATTTCCAATTCAGGAAAAATGAATGGCAGAGAAATCGCAATATAAAGCCTATATATTTTGTATTATGGCCTATAATCAAAATGTTATTGCTCTTTTATAAGATCGTGAGACATGACGGAGTTCTCAATTATGTTATACATTTTGTCTCATGCATTTATCCTACGATTTTCAGAGAAAAAATTCAATAGATATGAGTCAGACAAGTTAGTCTTTTTTCTGCTGAGATGCAAAAGTTTAAAATAAATCAACAACCTTCACTAATTATTAATATTGTTTTCATGTTTATTAATGTTTGTTCATGCAATGTAGGGATTCCCAAGTTTTGACATTTAATTATTAGCTTTTCATGAACACGGCTTTTTCATGAACCCCATTTTGGGAAACTTAATGTAATGTTTAATGCATTTCATGATATTGATAACAATTAATTAAAGAATGAAATGCATTTTCTTTCTCTTTTTTTCTTCTTCAATATTGTAATCACATTCAAGTCTATGTGATAAACAATTTAGGTCAAAAGTAATCAAAAAGTAGTCAGACTACATTACTCAATATGTGTAATCCAGATTATGTTACTAACTGTTTTTGTCATGTAATTTGTAATCCGTAATAGATTACAATTTGTAAGTAATCTACCCAGCACTGTGTACTGTATTGTATATTTTTAGATTAATCTCACTGCTGTCTGTGATTTTTTCCCTTTATAACTAGTTACAGATCTCTGTACACTAGAACATCTAGGCATAAAAACATGTTTTTTTCCCTCCCCATTCCATCTCCAGTTTAAACAGCTAACACAGGAATTATTACCTGTGTTCTGTAATTCAAGTACTATGTAAATACATATGCATATCTCTTTATTTTATACAGCTGCATACAGAGTAAATAATGCACAAATCTGAACATAAATCTTCTGTTCCAGATTCATACACATTATTATTAGTTATTGTAAAGTCTCACGTCAGATATGTATGCATGTATACAAACCCCAACAAATTCTAAAAATAAAAAAGCTCATTCTGATTCTGAGTTGCACTCCAATAAAACGGAGAGAAAGAACACAACGTAATAAAACATACTAAAAACTCCCTCCTTGATGCAGAGTAGGGGATTTTTTCTGTTTTCAGAGCACAGACCTGGGCTTTTCCATGGTGTCCTTGCTGAGGTAGATGTACCAGTAGATGAGGTTGAAGATCCCAAAGGCCAGAGGGAAGAGGATGCGGGAGTATTTGTCTATGGCACTGGTGCCTGCCAGCATCATGTTGGGTGGGACAGCCGAGCCCTGAAGGAAGATGGGATAGCGATTCCTGGGCGCCTCGGACACAGAGTTCGCCCGTCTTCTGCGGGTAAAGCCACTGGTATCAGACTGAGGCTGTGACACAAGCAAACTGTGAAGAACACGAATCAATCCCACCTGATATAAGACATATATAACAGAGACAGAACCAGCATTTAGGGTACTGATTAAAAAATCCCTTAAATAAAAGTGTGATGAACAGTCGTCAAAAAAATAGACAATTTGTATGTATTCATGTAAAGCAGTTTAAAGGGACAGTTCACCCAAAATTGAATATTCTGTCATCGTTTACTCATTGTCCACTCGTTCAAAACCTTTGTTTTTTTTCTTCTGCTGAACACAGAATAAGATATTTTGAAGAATGTTCGTAACCAATCAGTTGAAGATAGCCATAGTATTTCTTCCATACTATGGAAGTGAATGGCTACCGTCAGCTGTTTGGTGACTAATATTCTTCAAAACATCATCTTTTGTGTTCAACAGCTGAAATAAATTTATTTGCTATTTGTTAAGTTTTGAAACAACTTGAAAGTGAGTCAATTTTCATTTTCATTTTTGAGTGAACTATCCCTTTAAAGAGGCTGATCGTGTCCCACCAACAAGCTGTGGTCCTTCCTTTAATGTAAATCTATGGGATTTTTTCACAGGCTTTATCATCCACCAGGTGAAAAATTAAACTGCACACTTCTCAGGAATGGTATTCAAGGGTATCATTTGAGTGTACTGAACAAAGGCTGACAAGTTACGCCCTAAAGACAGTACAGTGCTGTGAAAATGTATTTGCCCCCATTCTGATTTCTTCTGTTTTTGTTTCATAAACACATACAGTTCTATGCATTTATTTATTTTTATTGAAGCAAAAAAAAAAGAGGCTATTCATAAATGATCAGCTATTTGAAATTGATTTAAAAACTATTTTGTATTTACTCAGGTTGCCTTTGTTTTCATTTCTGAAAGACTTGAGATATACACAAAAACAGCAGAAATCGGGATGGGGCCAAATGCTGCATAACACTTATGGATAGGAAAAAAACACATATCAGCTTTAAATAAAAAGAAACAGACAGTTATTGAAGATCATAATTACTCAAAATTTACTCTGACTTAAAGGTGCCACCACATTTACCATTGCTCGGTGAATTTTCGCAGACGAAATCCAGACATTTCAATAGAAATCCACACAATGGTGAATTTCATTACGGCGAAAGATTTCCACACCGATTCCGTTTGCAACGGGTTCACGTTTGTCACACAAATTCACCGTGCTGACCAAAAGAAAGCTGCTTGGTTTGACTTATGAGTGAGCTGTGCTTTATACATCTCTACACATCATAATGCACAATGAATGGCGCTTTATTCGCCAAAATTTGGTTCATTCTGCATGTGGAAGTCCTTGGCTCTAACGAATTCTAGATTGAATGGATTCCTATTAAAATGACTGGATTTCACCAGCCGAACAGTGGCGAAACATCTGCCAAATCATCTTAAAATAGCCAAATATCAATTGATTAATTGGACTCGCCAATATATAGCAACATTTCTAGCACTTTATAAAAATAAGGGGTTAAACTACACCCCAGTCGTTTTATATTTCCTTCCCATCCAGTCTGTAAGCCGGAGAGAGAACTGGAGCAAGTGGATCCGCAGCACAGGTGAGAGATTACAAGAGTCATGGCTCGCAGTTTTAATACAGGTGGCTATTTTTAAAACACCAACCATGAGCTCCCCGCGTGAGAGCGGTCCCAGGAGACGCCTCACGCCTGTAGAATTATCATATTTAACTCAGCACAACAGATTAGAGCTACAATCCACACGTGGCTGCATGAGAGCGGGTGAATGACTCCTCACTGAACACCTGAACAATTCAGTTTTTAACACATGCATTAAAGGTTGAGCCATGTGTTATGTATTTAGTTACGCGTGCTAAATACAGTGGTGGCCAAATGATTAGAACACTAGTATTTTCAGCAGCTAAAAATGGTTTTAAGTCAGTTATTTCTATCTTTTGCTGTAGTGTGTCAGAATCCAGTCTGTCTGGAATGACATGAAGAAACAGAACAAACTGAGACAGACTCAATCCAGAAGAACTGTGTCTCCAAGACGCTTTAAGAGAACAAGCTGCAAAGCTACAGTAGCCTACTGTTAAACGTTTTAGGCACTTGTGAAAAAATGCTGTAAAATGAGGATGCTGTCAAAAATAATGTCATACATATATTTTCTTTATCAATTAACTTCTATTAACTAAATTAAATCAACATTTGGTGTGAGCATCCTTTGTGTTTAAAGCAGCTTTTGCCCTCGGCGCACTTGAGCAGAGTTTCTCAGGAGCTTTGCAGGAGGTTTCTTGAAGCGTCAGTTCTTCTGGATTGAGTCTGTCTCAGTTTGTTCTGTTTCTTCATGTCACTCCAGACAGACTGATGATGATCAGATCAGATCTCTGTGTGGAGCACACAAAAATCTCACTGCATTATTACAATTAATGGCTAAATGAATGTTTGGAAATGTAAACTGATATCTCCTTCTGACACACTACAGCAAAAGAAAGAAATAACTGGCTTAAAATTTTTTTTTTTTTTTTAATTTTTTTTTAAAAATCACCATTTTTTAGCTGGTGGAAATACTAGTGTTCTAATCATTTTGGCCACCACTGTATGTCTTTAGAGGTATTTAATTATTTATATATGCAGATGCAGCGACACTCATTTAGCATCACAATAACTGTGACACAGTGCGCTGCTTTGTGAAGAGCAGAGCTCGTGTTGTGCATATCGTTTAACCAGGAGCTCCGTCAGCTGTGCTTTCTGACCAGAGTGTGGTGTTAGTTAAGCGAGGCTCGCAGGAGATCGTTACCGTCTCCGGCTCGTCGTCGCTGCCCTGGGCTATGGACTCCAGAACGGAGGCCCTGGAGAGCCGGCGTTTTTCCCTGTTGGCCTCGAGCGTGGCAAAGTAGTTGACCGCCGCAAACTCGACGAGGGCCGAAGCCACGAAGGCAAAGCAGACGGCGATGAACCAGTCCATGGCGGTGGCGTAGGAGACTTTGGGCAGCGAGGAGCGGGCGCTGATGCTCAGAGTGGTCATGGTGAGCACAGTGGTGATTCCTGAAGGTCACAGGAGATTATGTGAAGACGCAAGTGCAGATTTACATCAGGAATTATCCAAGAAACACTGAGAACATGAAAGAAAACCTTAAACAGTGAATAGTTAAAGGGACAGTTCACCCACAAATGTTGTTCCAGATCTGTATGAATGTTGGTAACCAAGCAACTGCTGGTCCCCACTGACCTCCATGGAATTGTTTTTCTATACTATAGAAGTTACCTATCGGTAAGCCCCGCCCCCCTTAGTTACTGTTGCTACCTCGGACAAGCAAACGGAGCTGCTCACTCTCTTACAATGACAGCTGTCAGTGTGAAAACCTTGTCACAAGATGTGGACAATTTTGGACACAGAAGGGCCACCATTCAAGTGGGAATTAAATATGCCATGGAGGGATATATAAAAGATTTTAAAATAAATATGGTGGGAAACACGATTAATCTGGAAGCGAGGGTTTGCGGATCACAATGCAAGCGGGAGAAGCCTCATGTTACGATCGACACGATCGCGGATGACAACATGCAGGATCAACACTTTTCATGTATCACAGGGCACGATTAAATTAATGTACATTTAGATCTATTTTTTATTTTTTATTTATTTTTATCTTTTATTATCTGTGTTTTTTGTTCTGTCACTGTCATTCTGTTACACTGTGGAAGCTTCTGTCACGAAAACAAATTCCTCGTATGTGTAAACATACCTGGCAATAAAGCTCATTCTGATTCTGATTCTGATTCTGATTTAACCAGTTTAATATGAAGAGATGTGTTTTTGACCTACACTACACATCGTTTTTCCATTTTTGTAGCATAAACACCATCAAACCGACGCGAGCTTCGGATCTTCCAATGTTTCTCTATGGCACTGAAACTGACACTCAACTGCCGTTGGCTCATCTGCATTCAAGGGGAGGGGCTTACCGATAGGTCAGTTGCTACCAGCAACTGTCCGGTTACCAACATTCTTCAAAATATCTTCTTCTGTGTTCAACAGCAGAAATAAACTCATACAGGTCTGGAAAAATTTGAGGGCGAGTAAATGGTGATGGATTTTCATTTTTGGGTGAACTATCCCTTTAAGACCACTAGTATACTATATTTTTAAATAGAATGTGAAACAGTATGAATTATGTTGTTAGCTACATTGTGGTTACATGAACTCATTATACGTTCCAGCAAATGGCGTTCAGTTATCATCTTGGAAATTAAAATGGGTATTTTTGCACTTTTATTATAGTTTTGTGTAGAAATGTCTATTGGCAGGTTGATCTAATAATCAAGGAAAAAATTACAAACTGTACTTTGGTTGGTAAATCACACCATACTCTGTATACTGCAATGTACTGGGCATATTCTTTGTATACAGAAAAAAAATAGTGTGTCTGTACAGTTTCAGTGTGGTTATTGTTGAGTAAAACTAAAACGCAAAATAATAAAAATTATTTTCATTAAGTGAAATAAAGCTTAAATAAAATATAAAGTATATAAATAATTGAAAAACTTTAGATGAAAAACTGTAAAATTGGAAATGCTGTTTTATCTGAAAATAAGTTGTAGATGAAGTACTAAAATGCAAAAGGAATTTTATTTAAAAAAATGAATATATATATATATATATATAAGCTAAGTATACACACACACACACATACTGTATATATATATATATATATATATATATATATATATATATATATAAGCTAAGTATACACACACACACATACTGTATATATATATATTATTATTAAAACTGTTATTTTGCTATTTTAAATGTTTTGTAAAAATGCAACATACGATCAAATACAAATTCAAGAAACAGATTAAAATTTGAGGCTGATATTACTTTCAGTTCATTTATCATACTGGAAATGGAAGGTCAAAACAACCGCATTGCATTATGGGATGCAGTATTCTACGCAATCTACTCTGTTGTATACAATACATTTTGTGGTGTGTCCTCCAGTTATTCCATACATACAGAAAAACTGCATACTGTGCAAAGTGCACTATATATTGCAACAGCAAGAGTAAGAGTAGTATGCTATTCCATAGAATAAATACGAACCATAGCATGTCATGAGTGATGACTGTGAGATGCAGGTATGCAGCGATTGAAAAGTATTATGATTCTTAATTTTCCTCTTTGTACAATTAAATAATGTTAAAACTGTGCCTCAAATTTCCAGATGAAACACTAACACATAGCCTAACATACACTGAAGTTCAAAAGTATGGGGTCAGTATGTTTTTTCTTGTTTTTTTTTTTAAAAGAAATTTATATTTTTATTCATCAAGGACGCATTAAATTAATCAAAAGTGACAGTAAAGACATTTATAATGTTACAAAAGATTTCTATTTCAGATAAATGCTGTTCTTTTTTAAAAATGCATTACGGTTTCCACAAAAATATTGTGCAGCACAACTGTTTTCAACATTGATAATAATCAGAAATGTTTCTTGAGCAGCAAATCAGCATATTAGAATGATTTCTGAAGATCATGTGACACTGAAGACTGGAGTAATGATGCTGAAAATTCAGCTTTGATCACAGGAATAAATTACATTTTATATATTCACATAGAAAACAGTTTTTGTAATAATATTTCACAATTTTTACTGTATTTTGGTCAAATAAATGCAGCCTTGATCAACATAAAGAGACCTCTTTCAAAAATCCAAATCGAACAATAGTGTAGATGTTTAATTTAATATGACCATCTAAAAACACACACTCATACCAGCCACTGTTCGAGCCGGGACAGACTCCTTGTTGATCTAGAATGCGACTTGTGACAGCACAACCACCATAATTAATGGGATGTACGTTTGGATGAGATGGTAGCCAAGCTTCCTCTGAAGATAGAAATGGACAACCTGGACAGAATACAGACCTAGACGGTGCCAAGACATTAGAGGAGGACACTGATGAAGACAAATCGTGCAAGTTCGATACATCCATATGATGCTCTGATCAAGCCCATTTGGCTGAACACGACTCCAAAACATTTAAGAGGGAATTTTGGCTTTATTTCTGTCCTTATTTACAAGAAAAGGTAAGCAAGCACAGATCTTTCTTTTGGGTTTGAGCCTTGATCTGATTGGGCCCCCAACAAGTGGTCCCTGCTTTTTGCCTGCCTATAAATTCCTCATTACTGAGCCCCCGGTCATCCTCGGGACACGATCAGAGGCTGAAACGGGCTTATTGTAACGCAGCTATTTTTAAAGACTGATCAGATAAGCATCTTAGATTGCCTCTCAAAGCGGAAGCTGGCTGGGAATTGTAGCTCTTAACACACACAATTAGATAAGTCATTTACCGTAGTAATAGGGGTGCGTGATATTGCTTTTGTGATTTTTCGATAATGATAATTAAACAATATTTTGCTTAGTGTGTTTTTATGCTGGTAACTTGGCTCGTTTAGGCCTGTCATGGATAAATAGATATGATACTAAAACCACCAGTAGGTGGCGGCAGCAAGTCCCTGTCTTAATGAGTGATTCACTGAATCATTCATTCAAATGACTCATTCAAAGCGGATGGTTCATTTAGAAACGAAGCAAGTGGCTGTCTTTATGAATGGAGCATTGAATCATTGACTCAAATGATTCGTTCAAAAACAGATTCGTTCAGAAACTAAACACTGCAGTGTTGCTCTGAGATGCACAAATGTCCTGCTCCGGCTTTGTTTCGAACCATTTCCGTTGGCAAAACGGAAAAAAAGACAATACTGTGTCTATAAAAAATGTAACTCACTCAATATAAAGTAATATCACATTCACGTGCAAATATTCAGGAAAACCGCACTCTTGCTTGTAATGCATACTAATTTTAGTGTTAGCCCATTCAGGGCTATTTTTTGCTTTCATAACTTGAATTATAGGGTCAATTTAACTGCATTCTAATAGGCTTCATCACAGTGAATGCTTTTGGACTCTCAAGACGTGTATTTGTTTTTTTTGCAAAGTGAATGACTCCATAATATCAGCTCACAACAATTACGATATTATCGCAGACGATAAATATCGCACACCCCTACTAGTAATACTACAAGACATCTGGCATGCTACATCTGTAATATTTAGGGACCACTGAGCAATAAATGAAAACACACCTGTGCTGAACTTATATGTTTCGCTGAACAAGGTCTGGCCCACAAGATCATACTGAAGTAAGCTTGATGATTCTGGAGGAAAATGTACTGATGCTTGAAGACCCTTCCTCCACGTGTAGACGGTTTCATGATTAGTGTAAGCATCTGAAGGTTTAAGAGAAAGCAGTTGAAGAATGGTGGATGGAAGGATGGATGAAAAACAGACAGACAGACAGATCTTACAGCTTCCAAACAGGAGAGGACATGTGTGTCCATCCATAGGAAAGTCCAACAACACCATTGGACATACTGCACTAACAGTCAGCCTGAAATATAGAGAAAACAGGCATTTATTCGATGACCCAAATTATGATATCTTAATGAAAACATTCCCATGTGTACTGAAACAGATTTCTGAGGGTTTTTTCAAAGCTCACCTCTCATCTGATTGTTTTACCTCATAGTGTAAAAGACCGTTCCGTTTTGCATGATTCGAAACAGCTTGTTAGGAGACGTCATGTTGTGTGCGAGTGACGTCCTTGCATTGCGAAAAAACATGTCGGGCGTCCAGATCTTGTCCACCATGCGATTATTCAAAGGCAAGATTTCGACGGGCCCCTGAAAGGCTAACCTCTCGTCAACCCACATTTGGCGGAAAAACATATCCATGGTGAACTCCTGAGAGAAAAAACAATTTCTTTCTGTGAAACATATTCTTTTTTTTTTATGGCTACAACTGATATGAATTCATCATTTGAGTTCTTTTTTTAAACATAGTGTGGGTGAGACTTGACATACTGAAATTAGTTTGAACAGACGTGCAAGACAGAAATAAAACGACAGCTTATTATCGACTTACAAAAGTACTTTAGCCACAAGACACAAAGCACTATAGCTAAATCGAATTTGTACAATAATAAACATAAAAATATAGATGTAACATTTGGGTGCTGTATTTTCTTACCATCTTAACATCAGACACTGGTCCAAAACTTGTGACGAATATGTCTGTTTTGACCTCAGTTACAGAGACTGCAAAGTTAATCACAGATTACATATGCATGCAGAAACGTGAGTACATTATATTGTTACAGCAAAATGAGGTGAAATGCATGGGTCAAAGACAAATCAAAACAATAAAGCTTAATACAGCTTTAAAAATGTTTTCATGCATTACAATGCGTTCTGTTTAACTTTATTTTTCTGAGCAAATAAATAATGCATTTTTACTATGATTTGCAGAAAATGTCATTTAGTGTAACAATAGTTACAAAAAGTCTTGTCAGGCATATTTACAGCTACAATCATTAGATGACATTACAAGACTATTTAAGGATCACAGTTCAGCCGTAAAATACTAATTAATTGTCATTTTAAATCTTTACCCATCTTTGCCACTATATCCTTCAAACCACTATTGTACCCATTTGTCAGCAATGCGTATTTAATCATTTAAAATATAATAAAAATGTAGCATGGATACTTATTCTTTTATATATTTTAATAAGTACAGGTCAGAATAAGTATGTTGTTTCATTTTTACATAAATGTATGCTACGCTGAATAACAACGGAACAGTATTTCTCACATATTTTGACATTTCATTTTCACAAAAGTTAGAAACATTACTTTTCTGGCATTTAATATGCTTTCCATGTATAATAAAATCCCTTTTGTAATTTTAATTTGATGCAAACACCAAAATGGGTGTCTCAGATGTCAAAACTTTCTATACTCTAGCTACTAAATCATTTATTTCTATACTGTGAGGCCTGCGCTTACCTCCAGATCCCGGGCGCAGTCGATTGTCATAACCCTCAAGAAGTCGGTCTAGAATCCGTGTTATGTTTTCTGAATTTATCTTTTGCTTTCCTAATACATCTGCAACACTACACGGAGAGAAAGTACCACCTTGATTAGTCCTTTCAGTGAATTTAGACCTAAGTCAGGTTAAATTAGGCATTAAAGTTAACTCATTTAAAGTCAGTATACCTTGCTTAGTCCATTAACTCACCTTGTGAGACATAACAAGGCCAAAAGAACAGCCATTTCTGTGACAAAAAGGTAAATAAATGTAAATAAAATAAAGCCGTCAGTGGTTAGAGGTCATAATGTAATGTATAATGTGCTCTAGATGTAAGAGTACGCCTTACAGATGCACTGAAGCACTGTCTTATGTCTGTCAGTAAATGAAGAGCTGAATGTGAAGTGAAATGCTTTCAGGATAATCAATTTAAGGGATTAGTCAAATCCAGGTTAAAGAGTATCATCTAGCAAACTAGGCATCAACTAGCAAACTAGTCTTTCTTGCAAAAGTTGTTCAGCTTCAATAAACATTGCCCCTGTAGTAGTTGCCTTGTCTGACTTTCATAATTAGGGTTCAAATAAACTTATAGCCAGGGCAATATAACACAAGATATAGTGTTATAAATATGTGTAACATATTTTGACTCAAATATTACATATATATGGAGCTAATATGTTAGTTAAGTATTGCATTACACTGATAAATACATTTATAATGTACTATTTATTAATATATAGCCTATTATTTATATCTAGAAGCTTGCATTCTGCAAGTGAACGGTGCATTATTGTTCATCCCAAAGAGGCACAAAATCACTTTCCCAGACTTTTACATTAAATGTTCCCTGCTGGTGGAATGACCAGGGACCATCTTCAAGAATCGGCTAAACACACATCTCTTCCATCTGTATTTGATCCTCTAACTCTAGCACTCTCTATTGTAATTCTATTCTTAAAAAAAAAAAAACACTTGCCCCTTTTAGGCTTGCACTCTATTCATTTGCTAACTGCTTGTTTTCTTTAAAAAATTTTTTTTTTTTAAACTCTAATCTTTTTGTATTCTATCTATTTGTTTTCTTTTTATTTATTATACAATTAACAAAAGCAACAATAAAGGCCTCTAACACTAGCTTGCTCTATTCTTTTCAGCCAGCACTTGCATATCATTGTTGTTTTGTTAGTTTTGATTGCTTCTATTGTCCTCATTTGTAAGTCGCTTTGGATAAAAGCATCTGCTAAATGACTAAATGTAATATTTTGCAGCCTTAGTCTTGTTGCTAGCCTGTTTGTTTATGATGTAACCGATTATTTCTCTTAGTAATTAAAAGAGTGAAATAATCTCAACTCAGCAGATGTATTTCACTCAAAATAAACAATATTATACGCTGGCTGTACGTTATTCCTTATATATTTGACGAAATTTTACAAATTAGCTCTTGTTTACCCGCTCTCCGAAACGCTAGATGGCGCACTTCCTCGCGGCATTCTATGATATTACCAGAACGTGTGAGAGATCTTCAAGGTATGGATCTTTACTGAGGGTTTATATATAAGATCCAGACAGGATTGTGTGTTTTGGAGAGATTAGATCCAGTATAACTTCATGTGGAGAAATGCTTGTGTTGTTGTTGTGCGTTACATATAATTGACATATTACTTTTTTGGCGTAAAACTGTATTAAAAGGGACCTTGACTATATATAATACACTAAGTGCCCATAATTGACATTGCAGTCTTCTAACAATGAAAATATATGCTTTTCATACAATGTTTTTATTTCAAATAATGTGTTCTCTAAAATATATTAATAAAAACTGATTTTTTTTTTTAATTCTGAGCTTCTACTAACCATAGGCTAAATTAACCAGACTTTGCACATAGTTTTTAATTTATGTTATTAAAGATTTTGTTGCAGAATTATCTGTTAATATAACATTACTTTTTTATTCTTTTATTACATTTTATGTGAACCTGGGCAAAAAAACAAACTCATTCATACAGTTGGTTGCTTGTCAAAACTTTGAAAACATTAACATTTTTTAAAAGTCTCTTATGCTCACCAAGGCTTATTATTATTATTATACATTTTATTCAATGTTGATAATAATCAGAAATGTTTCTTGAGCAGCAGTATATTATACTGATTTCTGAAGATCATGTGACACTGAGTACTGCAGTAATGATGCTGAAAATTCAGCTTTGATCACAGAAATAAATTACATTTTACTGTATATTAACATAAAAAATAGTTATTTTAAGTGGTAATAATATTTCACAATCTTGTAAGGTTTTTCTCCAGTGTGAATCCTCTGGTGCTGTTTTAAACTGCTTGAAATAAAAGTCTTTTCACACTCAAAGCACATATACTCTCACACAGCAGTATATACAGGTGCATCTCAATAAATTAGAATGTGTGAGCCAAAATCATCACAATTAAAAGAACCAAAGACTTAAATTACTTCAGTCTGTGTGCATTCAATTTATTTAATACACGAGTTTCACAATTTGAGTTGAATTACTGAAATAAATTAACTTTTCCACGACATTCTAATTTATTGAGATGCACCTGTATTTTCTGATGCATTTTCAAACTTTGTAAACATGAAAATATCTTTCCACACAAATGACATGAATGTGGCTTCTCTTGTATGAACTGTCAGGTGTTTCTTCAGGACTGAAGCCCTCACATTGATCACATGCGTACAGCTTCGCTCTAGTGTGGAGGTTCATGTGTCATTTAAGACTGAACTTAAACAAAATAAAGTAAAAATCATGTTTCCAAACTTTTGACAAGCGTACTGTAAGTGTATTTTTTTATATTATAAATATTTTATGTGATATATGAGATTTGGGGGTCAATATGTATTATAAAATATTAATATTGAAATAATGAGTTAAATAGGAATAGAAATAGCAGTCTTCAGTGTCACATGATCTTCAGAAATCATTCTAATACGCTGATTTGCTGCTCAAGAAACATTAATTATCATCATCAATGTTGAAAACAGTTATTTTTGTGGAAACTGATACATTTTTCAGGATTCTTTAAGAGCGGAAAGATCAAAGGAACAGCGTTTATTTGCAATAGAAATCTTGTTACGTAAATCAAAAGTGACAGTAACGATCTTTATGTTACAAAAAATTGCTATTTTAAATGCTGTTCTTTTGAACTTTCTTTTCATCAAAAGTAAATTACATTTGGAAAATGTACTGTAATAAAACAGTAAACATTTATTTAAAATTGTAATACTTAAAAAAAAAAAAAAAAAATTTAAAAATAAAAAGTCTTACTGAGCCCAAACCTTTTAACTATCTAATCATGGCCAAAAGAATTTGTGATGTATTTTGTGTATAAAAAAAATAAAAAAAAATACATATACATATACCTCCCTCCCTGTTTCCAACAGAACCCTGGATTTGACTTCAGCGGAGCAGAGATCTCTGGGAACTTTCACGCCGGTGGAAGATAAGAAGACTACTTTCATTCCTGTACTTGATGTAGTCTTACTAAATTGCAGCAGTTTTTTTCCCTGGAGAATATATAGTTTCTTCCTCTGGAGTCTTTGAGTTTCAGATACAGGAAGCGTATCACAGCGAGTCAAAGCCATAATATATCACAAGCAGCCTTCGAGTCGGGTGGGTTTAATTTACAAATGCAAAGTTTTTTTGTAATCAGTGGTTTCAGAGGACTGTTTGCTCAGCTTATCCTTTGAATTTCAATAAATCATGTAATTCAAGCGCTTGTATTAAATGCCTCAAACATTACAAACGAGCACAAGTGTTTTGCATTCCAATAAGGTTTTATTGAAAGGTTCAACTACATCATTTTGCAGAACGCTGCTCTCAACTTCCAGAGTCTCACAATTCAATTCAATCCGCTTTATTTGTAGCACTCATTTCTTGGTTATATACCATGCTCATGGTTACACAAGACTGTAGCAATAACCCAAATGTAAAATGAGCTTCAACCTGGTCAGTTAGTAAGTCATTAGCGATTTTTCTTTTTATTAGAGGCATATTTAAAACCTGCATTTCCATAGCCATCTAGATTTCGGCGTAATAAAGAAAAGAAAACCAAAAAAACAAAATCTTGTTTCGTCACCTTGGGTAGGAGTGTGCATTACGACAGCTGACAGCCTAGGGTGGGAGTGAAGGGTTTTGGGCCTGATCTCTTGGTTCTGTTGTTGTCTTGAATCTCAAAACCCTTCTCCCTCCTCTTCCACATGGTGGACTGAGGACCTAGGCGGCTCTATACTTCATTGCTTCAAACAACCGGCGCGTCCCGCGCCGATTCAGATGAACATACTGTACACGTGCAAGCCTTACTTGCTCAAACTCACCCTTGACTAGCAATCAAGACGTGAAATAAATACAATCACAGCAGGTGTCAAAGAGAACAAAGACTGAGGAAAGGAGAAGTAGAGAAATTAGTGTTGGGTGCCCATAACACAGATTAGAAGTTTTAAAGCATTCACACGACTGCATTTAGCAGGTTTTTGTTATGGGCGCTCGACACTAACGGTCTTAACAAGCGTATTCGGGGATCGTGGGTAGATGGGCGATCTTGTAGTAGCTGTGCTTCAGCTGTCTGGCGGTTCGACCTGAAATCATCCATCGCAGTCTCTGGCCGTTTGGCTTCAGGCACTTGGTGGAGGCGTATTCAGCCAGGCATTTAGCCACCAGCTCCCTCACGCAAACCAGGTCTCCAGCTTTAACCTGAAGCACAGAATCAACCACAAGACACCATAAATCAACACTGAAAACATTTACACTGCAAAAAATCATGTTCTTCCTTAGTACGTTTGTTTTTTCTAGTATAACAAATTCTTGAATCAGGATGCGTTTACTTGACAAGTAAAATGACTTAATATTTTCAGAAAACAAGACATAATATTTTATCCAAATTTTGTTCGTACACAAGACTGTAGCAATAACCCAAATGTAAAATGAGCTTCAGCCTGGTCAGTTAGTAAGTCATTAGCGATTTTTCTTTTTATTAGAGGCATATTTAAAACCTGCATTTCCATAGCCATCTAGATTTCGGCGTAATAAAGAAAAGAAAACCAAAAAAACAAAATCTTGTTTCGTCACCTTGGGTAGGAGTGTGCATTACGACAGCTGACAGCCTAGGGTGGGAGTGAAGGGTTTTGGGCCTGATCTCTTGGTTCTGTTGTTGTCTTGAATCTCAAAACCCTTCTCCCTCCTCTTCCACATGGTGGACTGAGGACCTAGGCGGCTCTATACTTCATTGCTTCAAACAACCGGCGCGTCCCGCGCCGATTCAGATGAACATACTGTACACGTGCAAGCCTTACTTGCTCAAACTCACCCTTGACTAGCAATCAAGACGTGAAATAAATACAATCACGGCAGGTGTCAAAGAGAACAAAGACTGAGGAAAGGAGAAGTAGAGAAATTAGTGTTGGGTGCCCATAACACAGATTAGAAGTTTTAAAGCATTCACACGACTGCATTTAGCAGGTTTTTGTTATGGGCGCTCGACACTAACGGTCTTAACAAGCGTATTCGGGGATCGTGGGTAGATGGGCGATCTTGTAGTAGCTGTGCTTCAGCTGTCTGGCGGTTCGACCCGAAATCATCCATCGCAGTCTCTGGCCGTTTGGCTTCAGGCACTTGGTGGAGGCGTATTCAGCCAGGCATTTAGCCACCAGCTCCCTCACGCAAACCAGGTCTCCAGCTTTAACCTGAAGCACAGAATCAACCACAAGACACCATAAATCAACACTGAAAACATTTACACTGCAAAAAATCATGTTCTTCCTTAGTACGTTTGTTTTTTCTAGTATAACAAATTCTTGAATCAGGATGCGTTTACTTGACAAGTAAAATGACTTAATATTTTCAGAAAACAAGACATAATATTTTATCCAAATTTTGTTCGTTTCTCGCTTAAAACAAGCAAAAATATCTGTCAATGGGGTAAGAAAAATAATCTTAATTCGAAGGCTAAACAAGATTATTGTTCTTACCCCACTGGCAGATATTTTTGCTTGTTTTAAGCAAAAACTAACAATTTGAATAATATTTTCAGAAAGCAAGACATAATATTTTAAGTCATTTTATCTGTCAAGTAAATGCACCCGGATTCAAAAATTTGTAAATATTTATACTAGAAAACAAGACAAAAATACTAAGGAAGAAAATTTTTTTTGCAGTGTAACCCAAAAATACATTTTAATAAATTTTTATTTTGTTAATGCATGTTATTGATCTTACTCAATGGTTCATTGTTTTTTTAAAGGTTGTCATGTTTAATCAAAATGTTATAATTGGATGTTGCAGTAAAACAAAAGATAGCTCTCTGCGGATTTATTAGGGCCCCATGAAATCAGTTTTATTTTTTTCCCCAAATTCCATTTTTTTTTCTTAGTTTTAAATTTGAAATGGAAGGGAAAAAACAAACCAAAACGGAATCTTAAATTTTTCTGGACTCCATTTTAATGGTTAAAAAAAGTGATCAAAAATACATTTAAATCATGACACTTATACAATTTAACAACGGTTTATTATTACACACAAAATACATTTTTAGGATTCTGTGAACGTTGTTTTTCAGGGAATGAAGAGAAGGCATAAAGCCAATTTAAATTTATAATCAAATGAAATTCAATTTATTTTTGGAAAAAAAAAAAATTGTTTTATGGTTCAAATTAGTGCTGTCAAACGATTATCATGATTAATTGCATCCAAAATAAAAGTTTATGTAATATAAGTGTGTATACTGTGTATATAAATAAGCATAGTATATTTTGAAAATATTTACATGTATATATTATTTTTATACAATTTATATTATATATAAATATATTTAACATACAAATATAACATTTTTCTTAAATATATACATGTATGCGTGTGTATTTATATATAGCCTACATAATAAATATACACAGCACACATACATTATGTAAACAAAAACTTTTATTTTGGATGCGATTAATCGCTTGACAGCACTAGTTAAAATTAAAATATAGAAGAAACATTGCGATTATTCCTTAAAAATGTTTTAGTAGAGTCCATATCGCAATCTGATTTAAGTGTACTGACCTACTTTTGATCAATTCTTTCAAAATGTTACCAATTCTATGGCATTTCATGTTATACAGTAAATTACATTTTTATGACTGGATTCAGTGATTCCATCTGCATTTTTCGTGTCACACAAATCAGCATTCATTTATGTAGGACTTCTCGAATCATTTCGTCCCCTTAACTTTACTTCGGCTTCATTGCAACTTTACCAATTACATATTATTTGATGCACGGTTTCATAGATTGAGAAGTTCTGCAAGCCCTTCTCGGAGTAACTAGTTCAGTGCGCTCTACGCCTCCACCCCGTTTCACAAACTAGTAAATCTCTTTAGCAGCAGCTGTTTGTGGAAATCTTGCAGGTAACTTACAGTCAAACTCTGCTGTAGAGCATCCAGAGCTTCTCTGAGAGCAGGAACCGGCTCACACTCGTGCTGATCTTCGATCTCCAGAGCCAGAAGAGCCAAAGCCAGCAGCGACGGCTGGAGAGACAGAATTACAGTCAGACTACAAACACACGTGGATCGTTTCCAAATGCTCCAAACAGCTTACCTTGATTTTAGTGAAAGTAAAGGAGCAATGGCAAGCCTTCAACTGAGCCTCCAGCCTCTCGATGTTCAGAGTCCGCTTACTGAAGAGAAACACGGTTTAAACCAGCTTATGGTTATTTTCAAGAAATGTTGCTTTTTTAATGCATTTATTTAACAAGGATGCATTAAATTGATCAAAAATGATAGTAAACACATTCATGTTTCAAAAGGTTTCCATTACAAATAAATGCGGCTCTTTTCTGTGAATCCTAAAAAATTAAACGCATCAACAGTCTCCACGAAAATATTTGGCAGCACAACGGTCTTCAACATTGATAGTTTATTATAATAAATTAGAAATGCGGCTTTAACTGTAATAAAGCAAGTTGCAGATGAAGCACTAAAGTGAAAAATGAATATAAAACGTAAAAATGCATTACGGTTTCAATGAAAATATTGGGCAGCACAACAGTTTTCAACACGGTTAACTTTTCCAGACTCAAATTTCCAAACCTCAGTCGATTTTCATACAATATTTAACATGGTCCATAGAGCATTATTTTCAGCTTTATATTTGGTATAGAGTTCAGTCATCTGTAAATATGTTCGATTTTCTCATGACAACATACAGAGTCCCTAAAATAAAAAGCCCTTAGGTCTCTTTAATGCATACTTTGTAGAGGCCAAGAAACCACACTGTGAAGTGGGCTGATGGCACAATAGGTGGCTCTGTGTGTTGTCCTATATGCTACGGTTAATGGTTTCTGATGCACAAATAAAAGTCTGTATATTTTTTACTTTTGCAAAGGTCCTTGAGGTTCTGCAATACAGGGCTGAAGAATATTGCGAGAAGAAACCCAAAATGCTTATAACCTACATTTTTAGCATATTAGAATGATTTCTGAAGGCTCGTGTGACACTGAAGACTGCAGTAATGATGCTGAAAATTCAGCTTGGATCACAGGAATGAGTTACATTTTAACATATATTCACATGTTTTGAATTGTAATAATATTTCACAATTTTACTGTTTTTAATCAAATAAATGCAGCCCTTGGGAGCAGAAGAGACATTAAAATCTTACAAACTGTTGAACAGTAGTGCATACACACAAACAGTGCAGCAGCTCACCTTTCTGCATCCAGCTGCTCTTGAATGCGAGCGTGAAAGAATCTGAGGAAGTGAAGGGCGGTCGGAGCCTTGACCTTCCAGTAGAGCTTCTCCAGAATGATCTTCTCCATCCTCATCATGTCGTGGACCGTAAAGCGGTTCTGGCTGATCCGGAGGAGGTCACTGGCCAAAGGAACGCTCTTCTCCTCTTCGGACGTCTTCACGGCGATGTAGAAGCAGCAGAGAGCCACACAGGACAGATGCTTGGGCTGAATCTGAAAACAAGAGAAAACCGTTCAACAGGAACCCACACAGAAAACATCTGGGATTCATACAGAGAAGTAGAGCTGGATGAGTAATCGAAACCCAAATTCATAACCTCGAACCGACATAATTTTCCCATGTCTGTTATTTGGGTATTTTAATCCTATTAACGCTCTCCCCTTAAAAACATAACACTGTGTCGACGCTAAACAGACGTGTATTTCTCTTAATCAGCAGTGCTCTATTTGCATACATTCATTATTTAAAACATTTGTTTACACAGGAGATGCAAGTTATTTTTTTTCTACTTTTCACATTGCATTATTTAAAATATTAATTTACAAGTTTATTTATTTATTCACTTTTTGACACCATGCCAGCGTCAAGGCTATTTTAACGGCAATCTCTAAATTATTAATTAGATACAAGTTATTTTCTACTTTTCGCATGACAATATTTAAAATGTATTTTGTTTGCAAGAGATGCTGGTTATTTTATACTTTTAACACGGCAATATTCATTTATTTTGTTGGCATTTTAAGGAAACTTGCTTTTTATAATAAAACTGAAATGTGACTTTCCACAAGACATCTTCATTTCAAGCAAGCTTTGATTTCAGTTGTTCGAAATATTCAACAAATAACCATAAATAGTTAGTTTCCTTCAATTATTTTAAAATCAGAAAGATAAGAAATGCACTTTCATTTCATTAGAAAAAAAAAAATTCCACATTTAATAGTGGAGTATTTTTACACTACAACCCTTTAAATGAACTATGAGGGCAAAAAAATTATAAAAAAAATTTGAAAAAATAAAAAACTCGTTCAGTAATCATAATCGAGTTAAACCATTCAATTAATCGAGGTTTTGATTTGAGGTCAAATCGCCCAACCCTACTGAGAAGGTTGAGTACTGAGATGATTAGGCTAATTACGGAGATAAACTGAAGAGTTAAATCTGGCCAAAAGCACACGCACCTTCACCTTCAGATGATATCGTAATTGTTGTTTTAACGATGTGCGATTTGGCATTATCGAGTATTTTGCAAAAACCAAACAAAACACCTATGTGATGCATTACGTGATGAAGTCTAGTCTAGTGCGTGTGCGCTTTTACGGTGCGCTCTTTCGCTGCATGATTCAGTCTATTAAAAAGCATTCAGAATGATCACAAATTCAAGACATGGGGGCAGAAAAGGTGTATATTTATACCACTTCATATAGTTAATCAGTTTCACACGAAGAGTGCCGTTTTTCTCCAAAAATTAGCATGATTACGAATGCGATATTGATATTAAACACAGACGTTCTACATTGTGGATAATCATCTCAGCCATGTGCAAATGTAACATGCTGTTGAAAGCTTTTATTATGTGTTTTGCATACGGACTCAATATAACATGAAATGCAAATACAAACTGAGCACATGCGCAAACAAAAATGGTCTAATAATAAACCTAACATTACATTATTTAAAATTGAACTTGAGCATTACATTGAAGCTTTAAAAGATCCAAAAAATAAAAAAGGATATTATTGAATCCTTTTCTTATGGAAATTTCTTGCAAATATTCAGCTAAAGCAGTATTAAACACAGACGTTCTACATTGTGGATAATCATCTCAGCCATGTGCAAATGTAACATGCTGTTGAAAGCTTTTATTATGTGTTTTGCATACGGACTCAATATAACATGAAATGCAAATACAAACTGAGCACATGCACAAACAAAAATGGTCTAATAATAAACCTAACATTACATTTAAAATTGAACCTGAGCATTACATTGAAGCTTTAAAAGATCCAAAAAATAAAAAAGGATGTATACAATTTTTGAATCCTTTTCTTATGGAAATTTCTTGTAAGTTATCCCCTTTATTTGACTCTCTAACTCTAACACTTTCTATTCTATTTTAATTCTACTTTATCTATATTTA
>NW_015634017.1:193157-200676 GCF_001515625.1 Sinocyclocheilus rhinocerous | reverse complement strand
AATTTCGTGGGGAAAACATGGAAATAATTTGTCATTTTATATTGCAAAGATATGCTTTCTTCTTCTGTTTTCCACACACATTTTTGTGGAAATGGATATAGTACTGTAAACAATGAGTGACGTATACGTGCGAGAGATCACTTCCGGCGCTTGCGTAAACTACGCCAGAGCGCGTACACACCTCACGCACCGGATGCCATGCGCGCGCTCAAAGACAGTTGGACATAGTGTTGTATTGACTGTCAGTTAATGTACATACAACACAAGAGTTTGCCGAAGTATTTGATGCCATTCCTAGTGGCTTTATTCAACTTTTGTTGAGTCTATCCCTTTATATACTTATCAGTTAAGTATTAATGGTGTGAAAATTATAGATAATACAATAACTTTTATATTAAAAAAATATGTGGAACCACATTATTGCCTAATGCAAACCTTTTTGTAATTCGTTACATGCTCAGTTTGAATGGAAAGAGGTCTGGAATGTACCCAGTTAATACTGTCTCACCAATAAAGATAAAGCAGTTACAAGTTATTCATTAGATTTACCCAGTGACACAAGCAGTTGCTCAATGTTTTAGAGACATGGAGACTACATTCATCTTTTGTAACTTAGGGGAAGAATCCATAAACACTTATTTTATATTGTGTATTTACCCAAATGTGTTGGATTGATATTGAATATTTTATATTTAAATTTATACAATTAAAGATTCAATTCTCTGGTAAATATATATTTTTGTTGTAAGTTTGGAGCAAAATTTGGTGATTAGTTTAATAATGATGTTTGGGAAATACCATATACACAAACAAAAATGGTCTAATAATAAACCTAACATTACATTATTTAAAATTGAACTTGAGCATTACATTGAAGCTTTAAAAGATCCAAAAAATAAAAAAGGATATTATTGAATCCTTTTCTTATGGAAATTTCTTGCAAGTTATCCCCTGTAGTAGTTTTTTTCTTCTTTCTGTTTGTTCATTTGATGCTATTATAAATGTAATTGATAATAGTTAAAACCCCTGTGATCCTCTATATATGCATGTTGTATTCTTTAATATATAATACGGTGCGCTCTTTCGCTGCATGATTCAGTCTATTAAAAAGCATTCAGAATGATCACAAATTCAAGACATGGGGGCAGAAAAGGTGTATATTTATACCACTTCATATAGTTAATCAGTTTCACACGAAGAGTGCCGTTTTTCTCCAAAAATTAGCATGATTACGAATGCGATATTGATTTTTTACAACAGTTCAATAAACAAGTTAATTAAGAGACTTGCGTTTTTGACACTATATTGCCTGTTTTTGCGCTATTTCGACAAAAATAATTCCAAGCACAGCCACAGCGCTGTTTTGCGTCTCTGAGCAACATGGAGTTTCGTTCCTGAATGAATCAACAACCGTTTAAATGATTCGGGTTCAGTCGCAATGACTCACTTATTAACACTCACTTGCTGCCACCTACTGGCGGTTTTAGTTTGACATTTAAAGTACCTTTTTATGATTTAAATAATTTCAAATATCAGTATTCAACGTTTTAGGTTTAATATATCAAAACATTATATATGCATGCGTAACTGCAGGTTAAATGCATTCATGTCCTGTATTAAACTGAGTAAATGCATCTAAATGCCACTTCAGACACAGCTTCTGTGTTTCCTCTGCAATGCAAACATGAGTTTTGTTGAAACTGATTTCATTTGTTTGGTAACGGCCCAAATGTCTTCTTACTTTAATCGACTGATTAGATGTAAGAAACTGACTCAAAAGATAAATGCACACTTTTAGAAAAAATGGCTTTATAAAAAGGTAAAAAAACACCCATAACAGGTTAAAAAAAATCAACTTATTGGAAAAGATTGATTTCTATCATTGTGAATTGACCACAACACGAAGAATAACATGAAGAATATCAAAAACTTTAGGAGTCAGCGGTCCACGGCAGTCCACGGTAACACACTCAGCAAAATATGGTCTAATTATCGTTATCGAAAAAAATCCCAGAAAATATCGAGATGTTATTTTGTGTCAATATCGCACCTTCATCACAGCCAGGAACCGATCTAGAAGATTCACCGCGAGGGAGAACGTCTCCGAACTGAAGCCGAAGAACCGCGTCAAGGAGAGAAGGTCTCGGACTTGGAAGTCTCTCAGCTTGACCGTCATTCTCAGACCGTTATCCTGAGCGGACTCGATGACTCGCAGTCCACAGAGTTTGGGCTGATACCTGGCTTCTTGATCCAGAAGGGCTTTGAGCTGGACGGTAAAGGGCAAAGCCCCCACTCCGGTCACCTGATCAATCATCTACAATAATAACACAACAGCAGCATAGAAATATTCAGCTAAAGCAGTATTAAACACAGACGTTCTACATTGTGGATAATCATCTCAGCCATGTGCAAATGTAACATGCTGTTGAAAGCTTTTATTATGTGTTTTGCATACGGACTCAATATAACATGAAATGCAAATACAAACTGAGCACATGCACAAACAAAAATGGTCTAATAATAAACCTAACATTACATTATTTAAAATTGAACTTGAGCATTACATTGAAGCTTTAAAAGATCCAAAAAATAAAAAAGGATGTATACAATTTTTGAATCCTTTTCTTATGGAAATTTCTTGTAAGTTATCCCCTGTAGTAGTTTTTTTCTTCTTTCTGTTTGTTCATTTGATGCTATTATAAATGTAATTGATAATAGTTAAAACCCCTGTGATCCTCTATATATGCATGTTGTATTCTTTAATATATAATTATTTACATTTAGTCATTTAGCAGATGCTTTTATCCAAAGCGACTTACAAATGAGGACAATATTAGCAATCAAGTGCTATAACAAGTCTCAGATAGCTTAAGGCAGCACACATAGCAAGGTTTTTTTTCAAATATAATAAATAAAAAGAAAACAGAATAGAAAAAGAATAGACCAAGCTAGTGTTAGAGGCCTTTTTTGCTTTTGTTAATTTTATAATAAATAAAAAGAAAACAAATACATAGAATACAAAGAGATTAGAAAAGCTAGTTGTTTTCTTAAAAATAAAAAAAAAACCTAAGCAGTAAATGAATAGAGTGTAAGTCTAAAAGGGACACGTTTTTTTTTAATTTAATATATATTTAATAATTCTTTTCGACTTCAGAAAGATCATCTTGGATGATGGTGAGTAAATTATCAGGACATTTTTTATTCTGGAAGTGAACTAATCCTTTAAGCATCCCTAAAAAATATCTAATTTCGGACTTTTAAAATAAAAGCTCGTAAAGGTTTTTTTTTTCTCTCAAAGATATCCTGTTAAATCACGTAAGAGACATTAAAACAAGTGTCCATCTGGTAACTTACAACCCTAAACGCTTTGAGATTGAGAACGAGGGTCCGAGTACATGTCCAGGCATGTCCCGGCTTCCGAAACCGGGACGTTAACGGTTTACTCGCTTAAACATTTACACGGTAACCGTTTACTCCAAACGAAACGGCTCATGTTTACACTTTTCTAGTTATTTCTGCGTGACGCAGTCGCGTACAGCACGAGACAGCAGGCGTGCGTCAGCGTGCGCGAGACGCTGGTCATGTCTGGGCATGTCCACTAACTAGTGCGCTAGCTATATTTAAACCCAGTTAAAGCCATCAACCAGTTGGTTTTGTGTCAGTCGTCTCTAAATAACAGCTTTAAATCGCATTAAATACACATATCCACACATTTACGCACTAAACTCCATTCCCACGCCATTTATTTTACGTTTAGCGTACGAACGTAAGAGTCTTGTGTTGTTTTACGGCGGTGGAGAACATCTGGAGGCCTGATCGACGATCAGCTCAAAAGAAACATCTAGAAGCTAAAAAAACACACAAGTAAATAGCGCCTATACGTATAAAATCTGAAATATCGATAATGATTGATTAAACTGCTTACCTTTCGTAGATTTGACGATCTGGATTAAAAACAAAAAATATGAAGCTGTGAGTTTATGAAATAAAAGTTACTAAAAAAAGAAAGTTCCAAGTATGTAAGTTTAAAGCAATATAACTTCTGCGCCCTGCACACCCCAACCCTTGGCGTCAGGCAGTGACGCGCAGGCTGCTTCCATGCTTTATACTCGGAGAAAGTCCATATCCAAACATAGAAGCACCTTATTGGGCAGTGCTCACACAGAGCTCCGTCTTTCTGAATGCCTATTGGTTGAGCTTTGTCTGTGGGCTTTGGCCACGCCCCACTAGCAAGATATAGGCGGGGTTTACGCGCTCGGCAGTGCAGTGAAATCCAGCATGTTAGATATTCAGTGCGCTCCCTTGATCGTTGATACAGGCCTGCAAAGCAAAAAGTAAATTAATAAATAGAAATAAATACATTTAAAAATTATTACAAGTATTAAATCACCACCATAACTGCGTCGCAACATTTTTGTTACATATTATTATATTATACAATGTTACATATTATTATATTATATTATATTATTAAACATATAACCAACTAATACAACAACCTGTGATAAAAGCCAATGTGTTGATAAAAAAACAACAACTCGAAAACAATAATATTTAGATAACCTCACGCATACAGACATAAAAGTGAAGCGATAAACATTCAGGTAATGGATAAAGACCGAGAATTACCTTGCTTTGTCTTGTGGCACTAAATCTGAATCAAGTCATCTAGGTTATATCTCTTATTGTGGCTATGTAACATGCAAAGTGAGAATTAATTAAGCCACAAAGGGAAAAGAATATATAATATAATATAATACAATTTTGAACATTACAGAATAATTTAAAAACGAAGCGAGAACAATGCTGTAATAACTCTGTCTGATCCTATTGTGCTCGCGAAGCATTAGAAAGCTCCAGAAGGTTCCAGGGGTTTTAGGACAACAGCAGGCCAAAGCAACAAAACCTCTGAATATAATAAATCTGCACTGTGGCAGTGACTCTCGTGGTCAAGCAAACAATCAGATAAATAAATAGACAATAAAAGAAATGCAAAGTTGTTTGTGTATGAGGACATTTCTAAACACATGCTCCAAATTCACAGACGACAAATTCTGTAAAGATAAGCGAGATGAAAATACAAGATGTTTGCAAAAATCAGAATGAAAAACTAATATCTGTATTAATTTGATATTATGAAAAGCATGAGCTATTTTTGATTGCTTACTGTTTCAGTTCCAACAGATGGCGCCAAACATATTACTAGGCCTACATCTCAGTGCACCTCACTGCAAAAACCTTCACGATAAAAGCAAAGAACTCGGCATTTTCCGTGCATTTATATGCATCTTACAAGCGTGCCGAGATCCTTGTTAGCATTTCTTATAAGCATGGATAATCCTGCTGCCGCTTTCCCTTTATTGGTGCACAGGAGAGATCCCCCGGAGACAAGAGTTACAGACCTGCCTTTTTCACAAGCTTTTAACCCAGTGCCTAGTTACAACACTGAGCTTCGGCAAGGACGAGGGGGTTATTTTCATTGTGTGAGATGTGGACGTATGTCTAGCTTTCCCCAGTTAATGAGCTGTGCAGGAAAACAGCATGGAGGCCATTTAGCTCGAATGTACACTAGCTGTCAACAGTTTAGATTTTTTTATGTGTTTTAAAGAAGTCTCTCCTGCTCACCAAGCCTGCATTTATTTGATCCAAAATACAGCAAAAGCAGTAAAATTCTGAAATATTATTACAATTTAAAATAGCTGCTTTCTGTGTGAATATCTGTTAAACTGTAATTTATTCCTGTGATCAAAGCTGTATTTTCAGCATCATTACTCCAGTCTTCAGTGTCACATGATCTTCAGAAATCATTCTAATATGCTGCTGCTCAAGACGAATTATTATTATTATTATTATTATTATTATCGATATTTAAAACAGCTGAGTAAATTTTTTCTGGATTCTTTGATGAATAGAAAGATCCAAAAATCAGCATTTATCTGAAATAAAAAAATATTTTGTAACATTATATACATTGTACCATTCAAAAGCTTGGAGTCAGTATATTTAAAAAAAAAAATTTTTTTGAAAGAAATTGTAGAAATTTATACTTTTATTTAGCAAGGATGCTTTAAATTGATCAGAAGTGATGATAAAGACATTTATAATGTTACAAAAGATTTCTATTTCATATAAATGCTGTTCTTCTGAACTTTCCATTCATCAAAGAAACCTGAGAAAATTATACTCAGCTGTTTTCAACATCATAATAATAATAATAAATGTTTCTCGAGCAGCAAATCAGCATATTAGAATGATTTCTGAAGATCATGTGACACTGAAGACTGGAGTAATGATGCTGAAAATTCAGCTTTGATCACATGAATAAATTACATTTTACTGTATATTAACATAAAAAGCAGTTATTTTAAATAGTAAAAATATTTCAAAAATTGTACTGTTTTTGCTGTACTCTGGATCAAAGAAATGCAGGCTTGGTGAGCAGAAGAAACATTAAAAATCTTACTGTTAGACTGGTAGTGTATAAATACATTTTCCTCGTATATGTCATGCATAAACTGGCAGGTCTGAGATGTTAAAGAGGCATAGCTGCTAATTAAGGATCTTACTGTACGCTGCACATATGTCAATATCCCAAACGGATGCAGGGCTGATTTGAGAGTGCTTAATTATTTCCTCCTGATTGAATATTCAGATATTTAAATAATCCTCTATTATAAAATGGGGCAGCACACTTTAAGCCCCCTGTTGCCTTGTTTGGGTGGCAAAGCAAGCGTACTCACAGTGACAGCTTGAACAGGAGACACACAAGAATCCTGCTGTTTGGAGCACATGCCTCATTATTGAGATTCATCTGCAGCCCTCTTTTTGCCGGAAGTCTTGGCAAACTGACTTTAGGACTCCAGGCCATGACTGAACATAAACATGGCTGATTTGATGGCACCTGACAGCGCTCGTAGCTGAGCAGGTAAACAGTCGCCTCATTTTAAATGTGTCTGAAGCACAATGCATACAATGCCAAATTACCTTCTACTTACACATGCAGTGAAACAGAACACTGCAAAACATGATTTTCTTCCTTAGTATTTTTGTCTTGTTTTCTAAATATCTATGAATTCTTGAATCAGGATGCATTTACTTGACAAGTAAAATGACTTAAGATATTATGTCTTGTTTTCTGTAAAAAAAACAACAACAAAAAAAATTGTGTTAGTTTCTTGCTTAAAACAAGCAAAAATATCTGCCAATGGGGGTATTTTTATTTTTATTTTTTCAGAAAATAAGATTAAGATTACTATTTCAAATAAATGCTGTACTTTAACTTCTATTCATTAGTTAATCCGGGAGAAAAAATTATCAGTTTTTCCACAAAAATATTGTGCAGCACGACTGTTTTCAACATTGATAATAATCAGAAATGTTTCTTGAGCAGCAAATCAGCATATTAGAATGATTTCTGAAGGATCATGTGACACTGAAGACTGGAGTAATGATGCTGAAAATACAGCGCTGCATCACAGAAATACATTACAGTTTAACAGATATTCACAAAGAAAACAGC
>NW_015634017.1:189262-189629 GCF_001515625.1 Sinocyclocheilus rhinocerous | reverse complement strand
CTGTAACGGATTACAGTTACATTTATTTTGTAATTAAATTACGTAATGCTGTTACATGTAACTAGTTACTCGCCAACACTGATAATAATCAGAAATGTTTCTTGAGCAGCAAATCAGCTATTAGAATGATTTCTGAAGGATCATGTGACACTGAAGACTGGAGTAATGATGCTGAAAATACAGCGCTGCATCACAGAAATACATTACAGTTTAACAGATATTCACATAGAAAACATATTTTAAATTATTATAATTTTTTACAATATTAGTGTTTTTAATACTTTCTTGACCAAATAAATGCAGCATCTGTGAGCACTTCTTTTGTGTGTGTGTGTGTGTGTGTGTGTGCGCATTTTTGTGACAAATG
>NW_015634017.1:164287-189173 GCF_001515625.1 Sinocyclocheilus rhinocerous | reverse complement strand
TAAATGTCCTACCGTAAATATATCAAAACTTAATTTTTGATTAGTAATATGCATTGCTAAGAACTTCATTTGGACAACTTTAAAGATGATTTTCTCAATATTTGGATTTTTTTGCACCCTCAGATTCCAGATTTTCAAATAGTTGTATCTCAGCCAAATATTGTCCTAACAAACCAGATATCAATGGAAAGCTTATTTATTCAGCTTATCCTCGGCCGTGCCAACACACAGTCCGCCGAGGTAATGCTACAGTGCTGGAGTGCAGGCCTTCTCTCCAGCCACCTTCTAATGAGCCTCACCAAGATTCACATGTCAATAGAAGCATAGAGAATAACACCTATTGGCCTGTTTATTGTGTAGGAAAAGCCATCATATGGTTATTGCTAACGTTAGGTACACTTATGTGTAAATATTATGGATTTATTAACATTAGAAAGACGCAGCAAATTGACGTTCATATCTGATGTAAAGTAGGTGGACATTTTCAGTTTCTGTGAAGCCAGCATCAAGACCAGAACAGCCCTCTTCATTTTGCTTCATTTTAAAACACTAATACATTTGTTTTCATGGCATGTTCAAAGGAGTAGTTCACCTAAACATTTTTCTTCATCTGAACAGATTTGGAGAAATGTAGCATTGCATCAGTGTCTCAGTGATGGATGCTCTGCAGTGAATGGGTGCCGTCAGAATGAGAGCTGATAAAAACATAACAATAATTCACTTCTGAGTTACTTTTTAACTACTGCCTAGAACTGTTGCTTCCAGCTAAAATACAGTCCATAATAATCCATAATAACGCTTCCTCCAGTGACAAAGTGGTCTGGTCTGAATCAGGAGAGAAATCTGCACAGATCAAGCACAGACTTTTTCACTGGAGGAAGTGTTATTATAGATTATGGACTCAGTTTAAAGTTAAAACATCTTAATGCTGGATTTGTTTCAGCTTTTGTCTTCTCCAGATGTTAATTGATGGACTGGAGTGCTGTGGATTATTGTGATGTTTTTATCAGCTGTTTGGACTCTCATTCTGACGGCACCCATTTACTGCAGAGACAGTTATGCAATGCTACATTTCTCCAAATCTGATGAAGAAACAAACTCATCCTGATCTCAGATGGCCTGCGGGTGAGTAAACTTTCAGCATATTTTCATTTTTGGGTGAACTATTCCTTTAATGTGAGTGCAGAATGCACAATGCGCATTTCACAATCTATAACAATCATAAATACTGTAGTTTGATTTCTATTACTTATACATAATTGTTGGAAGGTTTCATATGAAGAGATTTTTTCTTTTTTCAAATTCTGCTGTGCTCACACTGATGATCTTTTTCTTTTTTCATTTTACACAATTGTTGTACTTTATTGTGTCTTTAAATGGCATCATGATATAAGGTGAAAGAAATAATAGACCATCTAGAGTTGGTGATTATAGTTATTGCATAACCTGGCTTTTTTTCCAGTAACCATTTTAAATTAAAAGTGATCGCCCGTTTTGATTAAACCATCTTGTGTTGTAAGTAATGACCAGTTTTTACATCTTAATCTCACCGTTGTGTGTATTTTTTTAGCTATTGTTTATTTAAGTATCTATGGTGGTGGTATTTTGTATTTGATTTGATGATTATATATTTTTTAATGTAAGCATTAACCTTAAATTGTCATTTGCTGTTTACTTGTTATGTTCCCTGTTTTGCATGATGTGTAGCCAAACAGTACTGCTAAAGATTTGCTTGGATTAAAAAGTTTAAAATACAGTCCTTTGTGTTGTGGTTCATAATAAAAAAAAAAATGCAACATACCTGCTTTCTTAAAGTGTAATGACATTAAAGGAAATACACAAAATAATGTTCTTTTTAGCAGCATCATATGACCCCTTTAAACAGCGCCCTCAAGTGAAGACTTTTCCCCAGACTTTTATTTTGAAAGTAAGACTCGCTGAATCAGGACCTTTATTATGACATTCACAAATTCTCCTCCCGGATGTTGTTTTCCCCCAATGGTCAAACATACGGGACTTATCATTCATTGTTTTCAAAATGAAGAATGTCTGTTTAGATCGACATTTATTGTAGTTTTGGCTTGCACTCTTACAGGAAAAACGACTGTTTAATTCAGAAATAACTATACAAGACCCTTGTAAACAAAACATTAGCAGGCTGCTGCTGCTCGTGGTTTAGCAAACATGCCTCTCGGTTTAAAACCATGCTGTGCTGTCTGCAAGACCAACTCTTCTTCCATGTGGAAAAAAGGCAACCAGGGGGACATTTTATGTAACAACTGCGCGGTTAAAAGCACAACCAGCGGAAGCTCCGGAGGATCTACTTCCTCCGCCATCCATCAGAATAACGGCGGAGGGAAACAGGTTTGAAGGCTTGCTTTGTAACGTCGAATCCGCGCAACCTCTCATTTAGCCTGAACTAGAATTCTTCTGAATAAATCTACACTGCAAGCAGAGCTGGGTAGATTACTTACTAACTGTAATCCGTTACTGATTACAAATTACATGACACAAATGTAGTTAGTAATGTAATCCATTACAGTACACGTTTTAGACAACGAGACTACTTTTAGATTACTTTCGACGTATCTCGTTTTGTCATTGATTTAAATAGGATAATCTTGTACCATACCCATATATATATATTCCATTCCTTGTTATTAAAGGAGTAGTTCACTTCCAGAACAACAATTTACAGACAATGTACTCACCCCCTTGTCGTCATCCAAGATGTTAATGTCTTTCTTTAAAAAAAAATATGTTTTTTGAGGGTATGTCGAAAAACTCCCATCTCATTTTCTCCTCCAACTTCAAAATTGTCCTACATCGCTGCAGAAGTACCGACCCAGTGTTTACAAAGTGAACATACAAAGAAGATCAAATGCCCTTTACAAAAAAAACCCGGCAAAACAGCGATTTAAACAGTATATAAATTGTAAATGTTTTTAGAAAATAACCGATCGTTTCGCTAGATAAGACCCTTCTTCCTCGGCTGGGATCGTTTAGAGTCATTTGAAGCTGCATTTAAACTGCATTTTGGAAGTAAAAACTCAGGGGGGAACCATAGAAGTCCATTATATGGAGAGAAATCCTGAAATGTTTACCTCAAAAAACATATTTTCTTTACGACTGAAGAAAGAAAGACATGAACATCTTGGATAACGACAAGGGGGTGAGTACATTATCTGTAATTTTTTGTTCTTGGAAGTGAACTACTCCTTTAACATCATGAAGCGCATTAAACGTTATATTGCATCAAGGTTTCCCAAACTGGGGTTTGTGAGTTTAATGAAAAGCTAATAATTAATTAAATCATAAAAACGTTAAATTAAAATAAGGCATTATAAAATCAATCAAAATAAAACACTTGGTAAAAATTTGTATTATTGTATTTGTTTACCCGCATGTCATGTGACCATAACCAATGTCAGAGAACCATAAACATGCAAATGTGATCTCATTTTAAAATCTCAGGGGTACTTTAAGTAAAAATATTTTAGCTGAAAGAGGATCAGATGAGTAAAACGTTTGTGAGATAATGAATTTGTGCATTTTAATGTGTTTGAAAGACAAAAACCTTCTAAAGATATAGAAAAACATGGTTAAATAACCTACAGAGTGATCATTCAAATTAAAACTAATGTGTTCGTCAGTAGTTGATGCAATGTTCAAACACTTCTTAAACCTGAAATGGTTTTTGTAAATCCAGTGGTCAAAATGCAGTGACAGTGACTGGTCTTCGTGTGAATGTCCACAAAACTGGAAGACTTTCCGAGTGCATATAAGCTATTTTAGAAAGGAACATTTAAAAGATGGCATGAAGGAGAATCAATGAGTTATGAATAATTTATTGCTATTGTGTAAATAGTATGCAATCATGTAATCCATAAAAAAGTAACTCTAGTCTGATTAGTATTCTACATGGAGCGGGTCGCCCCCATCAAGCACTTATTACTATATTATGTTTACTTCTAAAAAAAGTTTCTAAACAAAACCAGTGACACTAATCTTGTATTTTATAGTCCAAACAAGAAATCCACAGACGCTCCGCTCGGTTACGGAGCACCAAGTACAAAGCTCCGGCCTCTGAGAAGAAAGTCTCGACCAAAGGAAAGGGTAGACGACACGTTTTCAAATTGAAAAATGTAAGTGCGTTTCATTGAGGATTGTTTCTGGGTGTTTTCTTCCTGCAGTATCTATGTGGGTTAAAGGAATAGTTCACCCAAAAATGAAAATGCACTCACCCTCATGCCATCGAAGATTAGGATGAGTTTGCTTCTTCATCAGATTTGGAGAAATGTAGCGTTGCATCACTTGCGCACCAATGGATGTGAATGGGTGCCGTCAGAATGAGAGTCCAAACAGCTGATAAAAGCATCACAGTAATGCACACCAGTCCATCAGTTAACATCTTGTGAAGCCAAAAGCTGAAACAAATTAAGACAAATCCACTTCTGGCTAAAATAAGAGTCCAATATCACTGCAGAGGATCCATTGGTGAGCAAGTGATGCAATGTTAAATTTCCTTAAATCTTATTATGAAACAAACTCATCTGCACCAGGCCTGAGGGTGAACATATTTTCATTGCATTTAAATTTTTGGGTGAAAATGCTTCAATGGCATTTTTTTTCCCTTCTCTTCTTATATTTCCATAGCCTATCAAAGCACCAGAGTCCGTGTCAACGATCGTCACATCAGAGTCCATGTTTTACAAGGTAATCATCAGGGCTGTGCAATATATCGAAATATCGCAAATGTACATATCGCAATATGCATATCGCTACAGCTTGCAATATTTGGGGCCATGAACAAAAGACAAAGAGAAAATCACTCACTGCTCTTACCTAAATAACTTTTGTAGCTTAAATAAGAATCAGTGCATATTGAATTCAAAGAGTAAATTCTAAGCAGTTTTTTATTTTATTATTCAGTTCCTAAACTCAGGTTAAAATGATTACACTAATGTTAAAATTACATTTTTATGTAATGCTCGAGTAAAACACATACTGTTAACTTTCATAAGTTGTTGTAGGGGTGCTTTCTTACTAGAATCAGAATCAGAATGAGCTTTATTCACCACTTAAGTGTGCGCAAACACGAGGAATCTGTTGTGGTTTTACAGGAACTCTTGATACATACATACATACTAATAACCATATATATATGACACAAGATAGTTATAGAAGTTCACAGAACTGACTCAGCAACAGCTGAGTAAAACTGTTTCATCTGAGCATGTGGCACTTTAAGCAGTATCATATCGCATATAGAATATCGCATTATTTAATGAGTTATCGCATATCGCATTTTTCTTCAATATCGCACAGCCCTAGTAATCATCACTCCTTTCTACTGTTCAGAGTGTTTGTTTAAAGTGTTTTTCTATCTGCCACTTATTTATTCACTAAGCTACTCGTCTTGTGTTCAGGGCGTCTATTATCAAACCGGAGATGTCATTAAAGTAACAGACGAGGACGACGGTAAGCCGTATTACGCACAGATTCGTGGTTTCGTCCAGGACCAGTACTGTGAGAAAAGCGCGGCGTTAACTTGGCTGATCCCGACTCAGGCCAGTCCTCGAGATCGGTTTGATCCTGGCACATACATTGTTGGTAAGTTCATGCAGGAACACGCTGTTTTTGTTCCTTGCTCAAGCAAATGTGATATTCATTTTATGCTACTGTTCAACAAACAAGAAGTTAATATTGAGTGAGTTATATTTTAGACACAATATTGTCTGTTTTTCTGTTTTGACAATGAAGAGCTCCAATCAAAACTGGAGCTACCCATACAATGTATTGTTGGCTATCGCTACAAATATACCCCAGCGACTTATGACTGCTTTTGTGCTCCAGGGTCACATTTGTGCATCTCAGAGCAACACTGCAGTGTTTCGTTCCTGAATGAATCATTTCAGTCAGTGATTCAAAAATCCACTCATAATGACAGTCATTTGCTTTGTTTCTAAATGAATCAGCCGTTTTGAACGAATCGCTTGAATGAATGATTCAATGAATCGCACGCTAAGACAGGGACTTTGTTTTAGCGTCATATCAATTTATCCATAAACCAGCCACGGTACCAGCACAAAACACTCTCTGCAAAATATTGTTTAATTAGCATTATTGAAAAAAGTCTAAAAAAATATTGAGATATTATTTTGTCAATATCGCGACGCACACCCTATTGCAGACAGATGTGCTCTACTCCAAATGTCAGGTCTGCGTTGATTAATTAATTGTTAAAGGATATTTAAATTGACTTGGTAATCCTGGATATCTTTGCTTAGGCCCTGAGGAGGACTTGCCAAGAAAAATGGAGTACCTGGAGTTTGTGTGTCACGCCCCGTCAGAGTATTTCAAATCCAGAAGCTGCCCTTTCCCAACATTACCGGTTCGTCCAGAAAAAGGCTACATCTGGACTCATATAGGACCGACACCTGCTGTTGCCATCAAAGAAACCATAGGGTGACGTCAACCCTTAAACTCAGACTGAACTGAACTGCTTTTATTTACGTGAACTTTCAGTACACCTTCAGATACTGAACCGTCATGCTCGGATGATTATGTGTGGTATTGCCCTCTGAAGAGTACATTTCATAGTATTTTTCAAAGCAAAACAGGTGTGCAAATTGAAACTTTATGTACAAAGTTAATTTGTAACGCATCATGCATACTTTTCAGGCGTGTATAAAGCCATACCATGCCGTTTACGTGTACTGTCCTCTGTGCATCTCTCACATGTGTTTTCTGAGCGTTCAGTGGCAGCAGCTCTCAATAACACACTCCTGTTCAGGTGAGCCGAGTCTGAAAGATTAGCCTGAAACAGATTCCAACTCTTGCATTAGATTTTAGCCAGACGTTGATGTGAGCAAAAATGTGACCCTGGAGCACAAAACCAGCCATAAGGGTCAATTTTGTGAAATTTAGATTTATGCATCATCTGAAAGCTGAATAAATAAGCTTTCCATTGATGTATGGTTTGTTAGGATAGGACAATATTTGGCTGAGATACAACTATTTGAAAATCTGGAATCTGAGGGTGCAAAAAAATCTAAATATTGAGAAAATCATCTTTAAAGTTGTTCAAATGAAGTTCTTAGCAATGCATATTACTAATCAAAAATTTAGTTTTGATATATTTACAGTAGGACATTTACAAAATATCTTCATGGAACATGATCTTTACTTAATATCCTAATGATTTTTGGCATAAAAGAAAAATGGATAAGTTTGACCCATACAATGTATTTTTGGCTATTGCTACAATGTATCAAATGTCCAAACTTTAGTAGGTCTCTGATAAAACTGACTATTGCATTTTAAACCTGGCCTATAATAAAATGTCATCTTCATGCATTTGCATACTTTGTTACGATGCTTGCATTACATAATCAGAGACGGTGAAACATTTAGCTTGTTGTCTTTAGGGTAAGTTAACTTAATGTTGTGTTGTTGTTTTTTTGTTTAAAGCCTGATATTTTTAGATCAAACAGTAATTGGAAAACCCTCGGCAGTACCACGGCGGGACCCCCTTGGAGTAAAAGAATAATGCAATCTAAAAAGGATTTCGCCTGTCAATGCAGAGAATGAATGTAAAGAATATGGCCTAGGACAAACCCTAAGACGCACTGAATGCATTTATTATAAAAAGCCAGAGGCCAGAATATGAAAGCAAACACAGCTGTTTGCACATCGTAGGTTTATGTGTCGAATCATGTAACTTTTCATTTTTTTTCCCCCCAAAAAAGTTTCCTGTAAACTAAAAATGAAAGTCGTAGTCGAGATTAAAGCTAACAGGAAAGGTTCCACATGTGAGGCATTTGTGTAGATGATGTGTTGCACTATTCAGTCCATCTGTTCAGAGGGAGAACAGCGTGTCTGGGTTCAGGGCAGTCATAAATACTGAGTCTTATTTGTCTTTTTCTTCTTCAGTTCCTCAGGCTTGCTAAGTTTCTTACATCTCTGGAGTATTTCATTCAGCTTGAACTCTCTGATTATATTTTCCTGTAAAACACAGAAGCGCATGTCTTCACCTTATACCTGTAATGAGAGCATAGGGCTGCAAAGTTAAATGTGCCGATGATATATCCCTGAACTGGTGCTGAGTTTGAGAGGAAGACACTAGAGAAATGGACTCGCCTCTCGGCAACTGCTCCAGATTGTCCAGTGTCCACTTTTCCAAATTTGAGGCTTAAGCAGTTCTACCTGGTGAACATAGTCAAAGTCATTAAGCTCGTGAACGAGTGTGAGCGCACAAGTGTGTGTGTTAGAGTGACAGATCATCAAACATGGGTGCAAATGACTAACACTTAATTGGCATAAAACTCAACAATCCACGTCACACGACACAGAAAAGCATGCACAATAATTAGTTTAGCGGATAAAAGAGGATAAAGGTCTTAGTTTCTGACATAAAGCGATATGACATAATATGAATTAAATAATGCAAAATAATATATAATTTTAAGTAGTGCTGTCAAACGATTAATCGCATCCAAAATATACGTTTTTGTTTGTACACATAATATATGTTGTATTATTATGTATATATAATTACACACA
This sequence comes from Sinocyclocheilus rhinocerous, assembly GCF_001515625.1. NCBI lineage: Eukaryota > Metazoa > Chordata > Actinopteri > Cypriniformes > Cyprinidae > Sinocyclocheilus > Sinocyclocheilus rhinocerous. The sequence goes on along the minus strand of NW_015634017.1, from coordinate 180,608 downwards.
CATTCAGTATACATATTGATATATATTATATATAAATATATTTAATATATAAACATAACCAGTGTTGGGGTAAAGCATTACAAGTAACGCGAGTTACGTAATCAGATTACTTTTTTCAAGTAACTAGTAAAGTAACGCATTACTTTTTAATTTACAAGAGAATATCTGAGTTACTTTTTCAAATAAGTAACGCAAGTTACTTTTTTTTTTAATGTATTGATTGACAGCTCTCCTGTCCCCATGTTGAGAGAAAACAGAAGATGTTACTGTAGTTCTAAAATAAATATGAATATACATTAATTCATCTCACTCACAAAAAAAAAAACACAGATTCAGTATTCCTCAAAATGAATAAAAATAATGCAACTCAGAATATGACGCAAACCTGCAATAATTAAATGTTAAAAAACACAAATATCCTTTATGTATTTAATCCCATTCTATTAACCAATGTCTTTGCTTCTGACCTTCGATGATCCAGTTCAACCATACTAATAAGCAAAAATGACTCTAGACAAACATTTGTGTGTTTTTTTTATTGCTGAAGTGTGTTGAAATTTCTTCTTCTGCATTCTACTGTACGGAAGTAAATGTACTTTCCCTTCAGCCTGAGGCTTATTCATTTCACTTTTGGTGTGAAAAGGCTTTTATATTTGCCAAAAATATAACTTTTTTATTTTAAAAACAAACAAGCAAGCCCTGTCCAGATTTAAAAAGTAACGCAACGCATTACTTTCCATAAAAAGTAACTAAGTAACATATTTAGTTACTTTTTTATGGAGTAACGCAATATTGTAACGCATTACTTTTAAAAGTAACTTTCCCCAACACTGAACATAACACATTTTTCTTAAATATATACATGCACGTGTTTGTATTTATATATACATAATAAACAAACACAGTACACATGCATATATTATGTAAACAAAAACGTTTATTTTGGATGCGATTAATCGTTTGACGGCACTAAAAAATAAAGCACCATGCATCAAGGTAAATATTATTTATGAATATCTTGTGTGATTATGTGTGTCATCTGATGAATGTGATCACATGTAAATTAATTCAGAAATCATAATAATATGCTGATTTGCTGCTCAAGAAACAGTTCTGATTATTATCAATGTTGAAAACAGTCGTGCTGCTCAATATTTTTGTGGAAACCTTGATACACTACCATTCAAAGATTTGGGGTAAAAAAAGGAAGACATTAATACTTATATTCTTTTAACTGACCAAAAGTAAAAAAATATATATACATTTTAAAAATCAAAAGTGAGAGTAAAGACATTTATAATGTTGACAAAAAAAATTATAATAATTAAAAAAAAAATGCTGTTCAGTGATCTTTGTATAGATCAAAAAATACAAAAAAAATGTATCACACAAATATTAAGAAGCAAAAACTCTTTCACATTATTAATTGAACACCAATAATAATTGAGCAGCAAATCAGCATATTAAAATCATTTCTGAAGATGATTTTCAGCGCTGCATCACAGAAATCAGTTATATTCACATTAAAGACAGCTATTTTAAATTGTAATAATATTTGACAGCTTTTCCTGTATTTAATAATTAAATAAATGCAGTGTTGGTGAACATAAGAGACTTCTATAAATACAATAAAATACACATTTATTTACTGCACATATTTAAAACAACATAACCTATAAATATAATCATCACAGTACTGTATAAAATACACTTAGATGCTGTGTTTTGTTCTGTTTACAGGGACAACACAAAGTCCCGTGTGACTTTTCTGCTAGTGCAGGTGTAAAGTGGTATTAGCCAAACAACATGTGAGGAATAGATGGCAGAAACAATGGGAAGAAGAAGAAAGAACAGGGAGATGGTTTTGTAGCATGCATCGAGTTGTTGGTAAATATAGAGTAACAGGAAGAAGCACACATGAGGAAACCATAGTCTCAAGGCTTAGAATATAGTGCATTTCAAGGGTTTCAATGCAGATTCTGTCACTGACACTTGTACACATGACAAATAAAACTTGAAACTTGGTAGATTATGATCTTGACCCACACTCTTCATCAGTAGGGGGCGGTAATGCACCTAAAAGTTGTATGCCATCCGCCATTAAAGAGGAAGAAGAAGAAACGCGTTTTGGGTATACGGTTTGAAACTGGCGGCTGCTCGCTTTCCGTAGCGTGACGCTCGTGCTGTTGGCGGGCACTTTTGTAAACATCAACAGAAACATGGAGGAGTCCGAGAAGAGCGGTGAATCCGTCTCAGCTAAAAGCAGTGTGGATAAAGTGGACGATGGTTCGTCTCGTCGGAATGACTCGGTTAAGTCATCGCAATCTAAACCGAGACTCAAGCTCTTCGGTAAAGTGATGGAGAAGAGTCTGCAGTGGCTGCTGGACAACGCCAGGTACGTTAACGTACGAAATGCAGCTTTTCCCTTCCTTCGCATTGTGTTTTTGTCGTCTCTTACTAAGTTAGCGCCACTCTTTGTGTCAGTTTCGACAGGTTTTCCCACTGTTTCCAGCCTCTGTCGAAGCAGAATCCTCAGCTGACTGAAGCCATGCACAAACAGTTCATCAGCCAGCTGCAGACTTTAGTTCAGGTAACAAATAACGTTAAAACCAAGCGGCAACCTCCCGCTCTCTCTCATGAAGCCAACACGGAAGTGACTTAAACTGTAATTCATCAACTGGCCGCTAGAGGCTGGCTGCAAAAGGGAGTCAATCCCATAGACTCCCCATGTTAAAATGCCCAACTTTACAGCAGAAAAAAACATGTTTACAGCCTAGTTCAAAAAGTGGTTTTGGTCTATATAGCTAATTTTGCCCTTCATGACAACTGTGAGGGGGGTGAATTTTTTTATAACTCATCCGTTTAAATTATATCAAGCCTTAAGGTTCTGCATAATTAAGGGCGTGGCTTGAGTGACAGGTGGATTGCCGCTACTGTCACCACCGTCGAGCTCGGTGGGCGTGGTTTAGGGCTGCACGATAAATCGCATGGGATATTTAATGTGCATCTTGTCAGTAAAGATTATCCGGGAGTGACGCGCTGCCAAGATGGCGACGGCCGCCTCCACCCACTTTGAGCTTCAAAAACGCTCTTCAGAAAAGAGTTTTTATACAGTTTATGGTTAAAACACAAGACTGGCGAGAACATCCGGGCGCTTTCCAAACGAAGCTTCGAATCCTTTGCGAATCATTTGTTTTCGAACCAGTGACTCGGGACGCGTATATCAAACAGTGTCGCCAGCTAATTTTCAGCGGAAGTTGCTAAAGAAAGGTCGATTTGTTGCCAAATGACGTCATCAGGACATAAAATTGTCACTGAATCAAATCTCAGCCAAAAATATATTTTACATATGTTGATTTAGATCTGTTCATAAAAATAATATAATATTAAAATATAAAATAACTATTTTTAAATACAACATGGAACACACATTGCTGCACAGTTTTAAGTTTTTTTGTTAGCTAGTAAACTAGTAAAACTACATTGTGAACAATTATAGTTTTGAGCAGTGTTATTAGAAGTTAGTTAGTATGCTACACTAAGAAGAGTCTGTAAAAATAGAGCACAATTTACTGTTAATATGAAGGAATTTTCTATGGAAGCCCGTTTCCGCCACTAAATAAAAAATAAAACAAGGTAATTCTGACTTTTTTTCTCACAATTGCGTGTTATAAAGTCAGAATCGCAAGACCGCCATCTCACAGATTACATGCGTGTAATTTGGCGGATTGATCTGTGTAACATTGAACAGTCTATATAATATCAGAATGTTGCTTTCTAGTAGCTTTTTGCATTTGTGTTTTAGTAGTGATGATATTTCATATGTTTTGTGGTGTGACGTGTGTGTTTAGAGAGAAATCTCCACTGTGATTGAGGAGGGAGACCTGCAGGTGAAGTTTGAAGAGCTGGACAGACTGGAGGAGCTTGCTAAAGACACGCCACGAGCTGCATGGTGAGTTCACAGCGTATTGTCTTTCATAATGAAAAACACAAGCAATGGCCAAAATATTTTTAATCTGTGCCACAGCCAGTTATTCTACTTTGAACTGTGCGTTCCGTGTCGGAATGTCTGTTTTTGTTTTGATCTGTGACTCCGCCCACTGCCAGTTTAACCAATAGGATTTCAACACTCTGGGTTGCCAGTTGGTGGAAAACTCGGCCAACAGAGGAGACCTGATTCAAACATCAAACAAACAGATGCAAAGACTAGACTTTTTTACCTTTCCATCTGATTTTTAATGTAAGAGCTGCCGTGAATTTGAGTGTGTGAGGCGATGTCCGCAATCTCCATTTAGCTCATTTAGCTGTGCAAAACAGTTCATTGTGCTGCTGGATGTTGTAAATGTTGGCCTGCTAATAAACACGCTAATTTGTAGTGCAATTGTTGTACCGTTTACTGCACTTTAAGTGTGTCACACATCAGACGTGAAGCGCTGCACTGCAACCAATGAACTGAAGTCTCACAAAGAGACACGTCTTTCTTTCCAAGAAAACGGAATTTAAAACCAGAATATATTGAAATAAATTAGGTTAAATATTTCAAGAGGGTTACCAAAGGGTATGTTTAGGGTTAGGAGTTGGCTAGGACAATAGTTAAGTGTATACAATTAAACAACTACATATTTCCTTAAAAAATAATAATATACAGAATTGAATAGCAAGTGCTATAACATGAGGTGCTGTAATAGATACATACAAAAATAAAAACCTATAGGGTCCTAGAAATACAGCCTCCAGTTGTGCAGGAATACCCTTCTCAATATTTGAAGAGCTCATTAGCAAAAATAGATAACGCCATTTTTTTAAATGTTCAAAAGTCGTGTTTTTTGTTTATCCTGCATTCCAGTTAATATCAGTCAAACTGCAGGTGGGTTGTTTTGATTAAGTAATAATAAGTAAAAAAAAAAATACAGCTAACTAACACAATAAAACATGATAACACAATAAAAAAAAACATGATTTATGAAAATGAGTTATCTGTTTTTGCAAATAAACTCTTCATTTTGACTTGGACTGCAGTACCCATGTCAACCGCTAGCTGTCAGTATTACATACTGCACCTGACAATCTCTAAACACTACCATCTCTCCTATTTTCCCACTTACATAACTAAATGAAAAATTTTTTGAGTCTTGTATATTTAATGTGTCCTGATGTTATCGTTGAGGCTCATGTTTTGTATCGTAGGCGTCCGAGTGGCGTTCCAGAGCAGGATGTGTGCAGTGGTTTAGTGTCGTATTATAAGAAGCAGGAGGAGTACATGCGGATTCAGCTGAAGAAGCTCCAGAAGGAGAACGCAGGTCTTGCTCAGAAAGTGCAGGCCGGCCGAGAGAACATCACACACACAGAGCAGCACATCGCCGCAGGAGTGGAAGAATGGAGGGTACGAGAAATTTCTCTGATACACTCACAGTTTCATTGCCATGTAACACTCCAAAGAGAAAGGAAAAAATGAAATCGCATCATATGACCCCTTTAAGACTGCTTTTGTGCTGCAGGGTCACATATGTTACCACAAATTCAGCTTTGCCTCTTCTTCTCCATCTGCAGGCATCACTTGAAGATCTGGAAGCTTTTGTCTCGACTCTTTCCCCGTCTGAACACTTTGGGTCTCTCTAACATCCACGGTCATTTCTTGGATTTAGTGAAGCCTGAATATAATTTTATTGTGCATCTGCAAGGTTTATTTTGTGTTATAATATGTCATTAATATGTGTACTCTTCATTAAACAGCTCTTGCACTTTTTAACAGTGTTGTTTCATTGTCTCTGTATAAAGAATTAATAAATGGGGGAAAAAAACATCACAATGGAATCATTGCAGTGGAGGAGATTCTTATATAAACAATAAATAAATAAAAAATCTCCATGGCATCTCGAATTTCTAAAAGTATCATAGTAACTACAGTTAAGTATTTACATATATGGGATCTCCTGCATTATATGAAGCCTTCGTAATCTAATTTTCATTGTATTTTTGATTAAATTGTTTTATTATTGTATTTATGATATGATATTGGTGGAAACTGGTCAATTTGTTCAAGGGAACCCTTTCTTCCAATATTGTGGTTATTAATGCAATAAATGCCCTAATTAAAATAAAGTAATGCAAGCTTATTAAACTGTAGCCTGTTTATTAACACAAGCTATGGCTGTAAAATAAGTTTTTTGTTTAAAAAAATCAAGTGACATTTCAGCAGTGTAATTTAATAATTAATAATTATTATTATTATTTCAGCAGTGTATGTCAAGTTCCTGATTTTTATCCAGAGTACAAACATATGACGGATTTAGCATTATAATAGTTAAATGAGTTAAATATAACAATTAATTTTAAATAATTGTAAGTGTACTGTTAATCATTAGTGTGCGTTTATGATCGTGTACCACGTGATGCACACAATGCGACTGCAACCGGCAGCCGCTCGGATTTTTTATTTGTAGTTTTTTTATATTAATATATATACTTGATTTAGTTTCAGAAGTTATGACGGAAATATTTTCAACTTTGTTCGGAGTAAATGACGCACAGCCATCCACGGGGCCAGCAGGTTTGGGTTTCGCCGCCGGTAAACCTCCACCGCAGATGCCGTCAAACCAAGCGCCGGTGGCGGCTCAGATTCCAGGACAGCTCGGGGATGAGGGGCCTACGCTGCGAAAACCCGGAGCCATGAACGAACCTTTCTATTTACTTCGAGAACTGCCCGGTAAATACGTCCGTAGTGCTTAGGAATACAGTACAGCGTGTGTGTGACTTGTACTAATGTTATGCAACTTGGTAAGCTGCAACTAGATGCATCTTTTGTGTTTGTTTTGATTCAGTTGGAAACGACCTGACGGGAAACACGAACCTCATCACGCATTATAATCTGGAACACGCGTTTAATAAATTCTGCGGCAAGAAAGTGAAGGAGAAACTGAGCAACTTTTTACCAGAGTTACCAGGTAAAGTAAATATGTTTGTTTTTGAGAAAAGGAGATGCATATTATCCACTGAATTCCATGAAAATGTTTGCCACAAATGGTTTCTTGACATAATTTTGTGACCCTGGACCACAAAACCAGTCATAATGGTCAATTTGAAAGCTGAATAAATAAGCTTTCCATTGATGTATGGTTTGTTAGGATAGGACAATATTTGGCTGAGATGCAACTATTTGAAAATCTGGAATCTGAGGGTGCAAAAAAATCAAAATATTGAGAAAATCACCTTTAAAGTTGTCCAAATGAAGTCCTTAGCAATGCATATTACTAATCAAAAATTAAGTTTTGATATATTTACAGTAGGACATTTACAAAGTATCTTCATGGAACATGATCTTTACTTAATATCCTAATGATTTTTGGCGTAAAATAAAAATCAATAATTTTGACCCATACAATGTATTGTTGGCTATTGCTACAAATATACCCCAGCGACTTAAGACTGCTTTTGTGCTCCAGGGTCACATATTCCATGTTAGTACCATGGTCAGGGTTGCCAGGTTTTCTCAGCAAAACCCACCCAATCGCTTTCCAGGGGGGATCCCCTGGTAAAAATCAATGGTAAATACACATTTTTACATTCCAGTTATTGGGGTCACATCAACCCGCGGACATTAAAAACATCCCTCGGAAAGAGTGTTAAAGTAGCCCAAATCCGTGGGAAAACCGCAGACTTGGCAACACTGACCACAGTACTGTAGTGAGTCGTGTTCTCTCTCTTGCAGGTATGATAGACTGTCCAGGGATTCAAGATGGCAGTTCTCTGCGCTCTCTCATAGAGAAACCTCCGGTCTGTGGAAACTCTTTCAGTCCGCTGACAGGAGCTCTACTCACCGGATTTCGATTACACACTGGCCCGGTAAACTAATGCACTAACACAGCGGCTGTGTCTCAAAACCTAACGAGCTGCCTATTTAGACAACATACTATCTAAAGCATTTACAACATCTTCTCAGAGCCTCATGTTTACAGTGTTTGTGTGTGTTGCAGCTTCCAGAGCAATACAGACTGATGCACATACAGCCGCCAAAGAAAAAGAGCAAACATAAAAACCGACATCCCCGACCTCAGGATCCTCTGCCACCAGGTGACACATAAACCTGATGTTTTTCACATGCACACAAACACATACGGGCATTAACTCGTCTGTGTTTCCTGTGCAGAGACCCCCTCAGATTCTGACCCCAAGAAGAAGAAGAAAAAGAGGGATGATGATCCCGATCGCAAGAAGAAAAAGAAAGACAAGAAGAAAAAAAAGGTGAGTGACTCACAGGGCAAGCCTTAAAACAGTCCAAATGACTGAATAAGATTGGACTTAGAGGACAGACTATATCATTTTTAGAGAAATAATAGAATATGAAATGCATAAACTTTGGAGATAAATTTAAAGGGACAGTTCACCCAAAAATTATAATACTGATAATAATCGTCGTTGGCATAATACACGTTTTTTTTTGTGGCGGGGTTCCCCTGGTACAATTTGCATTCCAGGGGCTAAATATCACGTTATTGGGGTCGCTTCAACCCACGGCAACAGTGTTTAAGTAGCCCAATTCCGTGGTAAAACGGCAGACTTGGCAACACTGATGCCATTGTGTTCTGTGAATGATTTTGACTGATTTTAAAACATCTCTGGTTTCTCTGTATTGTCTTTTTCTCTTAGAATCGACACAGTCCTGATCACCCTGGTCTTACTGGATCTCAACCCAACAGTAACAGCCTGAGATAGAACCACTGTGTGAGTGAGTGAGTGAGAGTGTGTGTGTGTGTGAGAGAGAGAGAGAGAGAGAGAGAGAGAGAGAGAGAGAGAGAGAGAGAGAGAGAGAGAGAGAGAGAGAGAGAGAGAGAGAGAGAGAGAGAGAGAGAGAGAGAGAGAGAGAGAGAGAGAGAGAGAGAGAGAGAGAGAGAGAGAGAGAGAGAGAGAGAGAGAGAGAGAGAGAGAGAGAGAGAGAGAGAGAGAGAGAGAGAGAGAGAGAGAGAGAGAGAGAGAGAGAGAGAGAGAGAGAGAGAGAGAGAGAGAGAGAGAGAGAGAGAGAGAGAGAGAGAGAGAGAGAGAGAGAGAGAGAGAGAGAGAGAGAGAGAGAGAGAGAGAGAGAGAGAGAGAGAGAGAGAGAGAGAGAGAGAGAGAGAGAGAGAGAGAGAGAGAGAGAGAGAGAGAGAGAGAGAGAGAGAGAGAGAGAGAGAGAGAGAGAGAGAGAGAGAGAGAGAGAGAGAGAGAGAGAGAGAGAGAGAGAGAGAGAGAGTGTGTGTGTGTGTGAGTAAATGAATGTTGAACAGTGTTAGAGACCCTGATATGGACCAGTGTGTTTGAATGATGTTTACAGAGACTGATTGTTGAAGATTTCTGCCATTTTTCTTTTTGGTTGTAAAGAAAACCTGAATGAATAAACTTTATTCTTTACACATGCTGTAAATGAGTTTTTTCCACAGCATGACTCGACTGGCAACAGGCCAAATACGTAACAAGAAGTTATATCTTGTACATGACTTTAGAATAAACAAGCAAAATATAAATCTTTATAATAGTTTATGCGGCATGGGCGTCTGATCACTTTTTGTTAAAGACACCTGCATGGAAAACCAGATGTCAGGGGATTTTGTGTCCAGACCTAAAAGAGTAATGAAAAGTAATAAATTCTTAAAAAGTCACAAATTGTTGTAGAAGGTCAACTTTTAAGTGAGTGGAAACTAATAAAGCATCTTTTCAAACCCTTGTCCAGTCAGGAGAGGGCAGTGTTGAACAAAGAAACCACAGTCAAAAGCCTTTGTTGTTGTTGTTGTAATGTGTAGTGTTGCATACCATTCCTTTCCAAATTAATTTCCTGTTCCTGTGTGTGGAAATATGCTAAATAGTTTGTGAGAAAACTCTCTCTCTGGAAATAAAAAGGTGCAAAAGCTGTCGCTGGGTTGGTACCTTTCTTTGTACCGTTTTTATCCCTAAAGATGCATATTAGTACCTTAAAGAGTATGCATTATTACCTAAATTGTATATTTTAGTACTTAAAAGGTGCAATTTAGTAGCTTTTGAAAGGGTGTCATTGCAGTAACAGCTTCTGTGCCTTTCTTTCTGAGAAAAAAAAATAGATAAATATTGTCAGGGATAAGTTTTCTAACATAAAAACTGGCAAAAAAGAAGGTCTCAGAATAACTAGTACTAATAGTAATGCAAAAAAATTAACAGGGCCTTTTCGGGAAAACATTTCTGACCTCATCACGGGGACTGGGACAGCCTTGTCTCCCAAATACATTGGTGGTTGAGATGTCTGAATCAGCTCAGTAAGAGCTAGTGAAGTCACTGATAGGAAACACTGTAAACAGCACAGACTTTACTACGGAATCGGCTCCCTCGAGACACGGACAAAACAAAAACACACAGCATGTGCGGTTAGGCCAGAATGACAGCATTCCCTGCTCGCTGCAGTTTCAGACGGAGAATCTGCTGCTTACTATGTCTGGAATCTGCAGTTTGTGAATGAGTGAAGATGCCAATACAGAGCCTTTTTTTTTTTTTTCTTCAGTGGATGATTTATTAAACTCTGTCATTATTTCTGACCTGTCATGAGAAAACAGCAAGTTTCAAATATTTCGACCGATTTATTAATTATAATGATGGTTACAAAAATTGAGCGTAACAAAAATGAGTTTTTTTGTTCATAAACTGCTCCAGATTTAGTATAAAGACATGCACTTGTACCCTTGTTATGACGGCAGGAATTCAAAGTTTAAAATTTTTGTTTATAATTTCATATTTTCATTCATGGTTCTTTATTCACAGTGCAGATAACACTATTTTTGTATTTGCAATTCCCATTTAAATGCATTTATTATATTGTGTAAATGCGTTTTTGACTCTATATGCCTTATTTTTATAGGCAGGTTTGTAATTAATTATTATATTTTTTTTAATAATTGTACCTGAATAAAACAAGTGTTGGTGTTGTTAACTAAGACTATTAAAAATCTTGTCCACTGACTGAAATAAGCCACAATAAAATAAAATGTAAATATTAGATGAAAAATAAAAAATGCAGGCAACTAAAACAACTTCATTTACTAAAAATAAAGCTAAACAGAAATACAAAGGCACAAAAAACTTGAACTAAAATAAAAGCTAATATAAAATATTATTACATACTATAATAGAAATACAAATACAACACTGCATAAAGTATTGAATCTCCCATAGTTTTTTTTTTTTTTTTTTTTTAAATTGCAAGCACCACCAGATGAAGACATGCTTCAAGTGAACTCAATCAAGACTCCAGTGAACAATGCAGAGTAACAGTTTGCATATTTTATTGTTTTTGGTGCTTCAAATCTAATATTCTTGCACTCTGGATGCTTTCTTCCTCTCACACATTCTCTTCTGATCTCATATGGCTTTATTGCATCCATACGGCTTTGGTTTCCCACATTTCTCTCACGGTGAGATTTGAATTGTGACATTCAATAATAACACAAGGCACTAGTTTCACACAAAACATTAATCTGAAAGAGAGACTGCTGTAAGCACATCATCAGTTCCTCTCCTGACCTTTAAAAAACCCAATTAACCCACTCTGATTCCTGCACATTAAAGCAAATATGAATACACATCATGCTATTTACAGAGAGCACGTCTACTTTAAGCTCCACGATAACAGAAATACACAAATACGTTTCCCTTCCAGTGCCTATATGAAACTAAAATGCACCGAAAAATCGGAATAGACACACAAACATTCATTTCTGTTGCTTTATAAAAATCTCGTTGAATCTGCCTGAAATGTTTTAGCTTTGGGATAACACTTAACGTAGTGAACCGAAGGTTTATAAAGCTCCATTAGCAGTGTCTTTGGTGGCAGCTGAAAAGCTCCTGTTGATTGTTTCCGAAGTTTCCGAAAGACAGAAAAGCAGACACTATTATACAACAATCATCACTCTTTCTCTTTGGTGAACAGACAGCCACAGAGGTAGTCCATCAATCACAGCCATGTGCGTGCAGTCCAATAAATATCTCTCTAAAAAACCATTGCATTCGCTTCGCAGGCAGACTTCTAGATTTTCAAGACGAATACTCATATTTTGAGACAGCCGATCATCGAAAGAGACAATACTGATCTGATGCTGCTTTCACAGCCATCAGCCTAATGTCTCTCATACAACAAAAAACGGAAAAGCTGCGTGTTTAAATGAGGGAAATGAGCGTGCTGAAATGTGAAGAGTCCCGTGACAGTCCCGTGATGCTCTGTTATTGAGTTAGGCTTCCTGCGGGACGTGACCGTTGGTCAGCGGCTGGTTTAGAGCTTGATTCTCAACAGGAGCGAGTCCGTTCGCTTTTCCTCCGGCCTTCGTCTGAAGAAGGTGTCTGCGATGGTAGAACAAATACCCCGGCAACAGGAAACCGGCCAATGAGAGGACCAGAAGCCCCACATTGATCTGATGGGATAAATTTAGCATCTTATTAGTCATTGAAAATACCCATAAACAGAAGCCTACATAGGCAGCTATACCTTTCAAGACAGCATCCAGCTGTGTAATGGCTACTACATTTGTGACCCTGGAGCACAAAACCAGTCAGTTTGTAGTAATAGCCAACAATACATTGTATGGGTCAAAATTATCAATTTTTCTTTTATGCCAAAAATCATTAGGATATTAAGTAAAGATCATGTTCCATGAAGATATTTTGTAAATTTCCTACTGTAAATATATTAAAACTTAATTTTTGATTAGTAATATGCATTGCTAAGAACTTCATTTGAACAACTTTAAAGATGATTTTCTCAATATTTAGATTTTTTTGAGATTCCAGATTTTCAAATAGTTCCAAATATTGTCCTATCATAACAAACCATACATCAATGAATTGAACAAAATTCAATTAAAAAAATTGACCCTTATGACTGGTTTTGTGGTCCAGGGTCACATTTGGTTTCAATCTTCACGACTGTTAAAAATCATGTTCTCTATAGTATTATTATAATATTTTATTGATACAGTTTGGAGTCTAATTTTAGAAAAAAAGAAATGTATTATTTTATTCAGCAAGGATGCGATGACGGTAAAGACAATACATAAAATAAATTTTAATTAATTAAGTAATTAAATTTAATAAATTTAAAATAAATCCTGTCAACATGAATAAATCAGCATATTAGTATGATTTCTGAAGATCATGTGACACTGAAGACTGGAGTAATGATACTGAAAATACAGCTTTGATCACAGGAATAAATTACAGTTTAACATATTAAAACAGCTATTTTAATTTGTTATAATGTTTCACAATATTATGTCCTTTTTAACAAAAAAAAATGCAATCAGTTCAATTAAAGAAAAAAAAAGTATCTTGTGCATCTCGATCATTTTAAACAGTATTTCTAGTTATCTTACAGTGAGTGCACTCATCTTAGAAGATCAGTTTGCTGCTTGCAACTGAAATGTTGTCTAGTTAGGTAGCTCACTTCATTTTTAGTTCTAGCTTTAAATATGAACTGCTGAGAGGAGAGTACAACCAAACACTGTGTAACACAGACTACCGCAGCAAGCCTAGTGTTTGTTACTCCATCATTCTCGTTATGTGCTAAATTGAGCATCCCACAGAATCCCAATGCAGCGCTCAGGATCAAACGAATATATTTGTTGACAATTTATGTTGACTAATCTTTCCAGTCCTAAATACAAAAGATACAAATATGCATTTCTTACCCAGTAAGCATCTCCGTTCAGAGTTCCCAACATAACCATGAAGAGAGGCTGCTGCAGCAGAGCCACCACTGCACTGATCATAGACTGCAGCCCGGTTAGTGTGCCAAAATGATTAGACGGGTACCTGTGAGAGAGAGACATATGTGACCCTGGAGCACAAAACCAGTCATAAGGGTCCATTTTTTGAAATTGAGATTTATGCATCATCTGAAAGCTGAATAAATAAGGTTTCCATTGATGTATGGTTTGTTAGGATCGGACAATATTTGGAACTATTTGAAAATCTGGTGCAAAAAAATCTAAACATTGAGAAAATCGCCTTTAAAGTTGTGCAAATGAAGTTCTTAGCAATGCATATTACTAAGTTTTGATATATATACAGTAGGACATTTACAAAATATCTTCAAGGAACATGATCTTTACTTAATATCCTAATGATTTTTGGCATAAAAGAAAAATTGATCATTTTGACCCATACAATGTATTGTTGGCTATTGCTACAAATATACCCCAGCGACTTAAGACTGCTTTTGTGTTCCAGGGTCACATTTAGTTTGTCTCAAGTCTGCACACTTCTTAATACTGAGATTGTAATGAAGCGCTGTGGCATTAAAAGGACAGGTCAAAGGCGTATGTGTGATTTGGTTATAATCCATGTTACTGGGTCTGAGTTTTACACACACTCTGCGCTATACTTCACACACAAACAGGGCAAACCTGATCCAGTCAAGTGCAGCTTTATAACCATCTGATTTGATAAGTCTGTACTTACCAGTGCGATTGAACAACAGGTTTAGAGGAAGCCAATAAACAGATACTTGAATGTGTGTACTGTATATGTGTTTATACTCACACAGCAGCATACAGTCCTCCACAACACGAGTGAATGAAACCTCGCACCATAGTGTGCAAAATAAACGTCAGAATCTGGACAAAGAGAGCAAGAGTTACAAGCACATTCCCATCTACTGTAATTAAGACCGTTCTTACACAAGTACACTCGTACCAAAGATAGGGCTCAGTAAGATTTAAAGGGGTCATATGATGCGATTTCAAGTTTTCCTTTCTCTTTGGAGTGTTACAAGCTGATTGTGCATAGATAAGATCCCTGAAGTTGCAAAGACTAAAGTCTCAAAACCAAAGAGATATTCTTTATCAAAGTTAAGACTCTGCCACGCCCCCCTAAAACGGCTCGTTCTAACACGCCCCCACATATCTACCTCACTATGTGGAAATATTTGCGTAATGCGCCCAAATGTTCACGCAAAGAAAGAAGGCGTGGTTTCAGTAACCGCAGTTAGTGTTGAAGCAGCCATGTCAGGGAGACGCTGTGTGTTTCTAGGCGAAAGCAAAAGCACTTTATTTGGCCTTCCAGAAGTAGATGCATTTTAGGAATCTTTAAGATTACTTACAACAGAACAGCAATGCATTTTATGGATGACCGTTTCGTGAACCTAGGAGAGGAGGTAATTCTGACTTTGCTATGACAATCTGGCGCTTCTGAATCAGCTACTGTTTTGTTATTAGTTTAAGTATTTGCTATTGATTGTTCAAATGCGGAGTTTTGCGCATCGTGTGTGTGTGTGTGTGCGCGACTCTGTTCCCCTTTCGGGCTCTGTCTTTATATTTATTTTGAAAGATGAAGCTCGCGATTATGGTAAGGGGTGTTACATTTCCGACGAGTGCTTGCGGTGTTCGGTCAATCACAATGCACTGGGTTAGCTGGCCAATCAGAGCAGACTGTGCTTGTCGGAAGGAGGGACTTTGTAGAAAACGAAGCGTTTGAGAGAGGCGGGGCATAGAGGAATGTACAGTATGTACAGTATTTGAAAAATAATGTGTTTTTTGAACATTAAAGCATGTCAACATATTCTGTTACACCAAATACACCAAATAATGATCTTTAAAAAAGCATCATATAACCCCTTTAACAAAAAAACAAATTAAAAAAAAAATAATTTTAAGGCCCATTCACACCACAAACAATAACTAGTATTGTTCTGTTTATTACAAGCGTGCACTGCATTCATTAATCAGCTGAAAACAAAACAAAACAAACAACATCATTCCTCTGTGCTTTCACTGTAATATCTGTCACGTTGACTCTGCTATTCTTTTGTATGTTCAGAACGATTTTTAAAACTATATCTTTATAGGGTAACACTTTGTTTTAAGGACCAAATCTTACTATTAACTAGCTATTAGCATGCACATAACTAGTTACAGTATTACTGACACTACCCAATACCTGAACTTAACAACTACTTTACAAACTATTAATAAGCAGCATATTAGGAGTTAATTGTGGCAAAAGTCATACTTAATAGTGAGAATTGGTCCCCAAAACTAAAGTGTGACCCTTTATGGTTATAGTTATCATCCTTGGTGTGAACAGGCCTTTATTAAGCAAGAATGGATCAAATTAATACAAAGACATGTAGAATTGCTGTCAAATAAATGCTGTTCTTTTGAACTTTCTGTTTCTGAAAGAACCCCAAAAAAACTGTATCATGTTTTTCACAACAATAGTAAGCAGCACATCAGTTTTCAGCATTAATAAATGTTTCGGTTTTGCCATCACAGGGAAAAAAATCATTTATTCATTCATTAAAAAAAAAAAAAAAAAAAAAAAAAAAAAAAAAAAAAAA